>NC_056474.1:21312352-21612352 GCF_008729295.1 Plectropomus leopardus
AAAGAAATATATATGGAAACAAATGAACTAACAATTTAACAAATAATAAAAATAAATGAATAAATGTTTTTTTTGTCTTAATGTTTATACATTTATTTTTTCTTTTATTTAATTATCTTTATTTTTCCAGCTTTTATTTCCTTTTTTTTCTTTTTTTATGGCACTCATATGATCCCATGTAATTGTAGACTTCTGTGACCAATTGAGCCTGCAAACTGAGTTGTCGTTAGAAACATTTTTTTATGACTTAATGGAGCGTAATGAGTTGACTAATATGGACAATCCTCCTGCTTCGCTCAGGTTAAAGATGTCATAGAAATTTGTTTATAATCAGTGCGTACCCTGTATGATACTTTTGAAAGTTTACAAAATTTGTAAAACAGCAAGCACTGCAAGAAAATGACCAACAGCTGAATTCCCTAGTGGCTAAAGTATAGTTTTGTATTTTTTCGTGTATTGGCTGTTCTTGGGAACATGTTTCTTCCAGAAGAGACATGTGACTGGTTTGCATAACAGTGTTACAGAAGAGAAAAAAAGCACAGTTGATTCTCGCATCCATACAAGAGCAACAGGGACACATGTGATGGACAGTTGGATGGATGAACATTTTGTGCTGTTCAGAGGCAGCTCAGTTTGTTGTCTTCTATGTTTATCATCTCTTTTTGTAATTTGTGGAAAGTGTTTAAAAAACAAAAACCTTTAACAGACATTTAAGATTGACGATGGCCGAGTTATTTATGCATTTCTAGATAGGGTGCAGTACTGATTATTTATTTTCTGTTTGCAAGTCTGGACAGAGGAAAAGTAAACCAAACGCACTCTGAAATCAAAATAAATATTGAGTCATTGATTTGGTGAACCATCACATTCATATCAAAATAATAAGGCTAATGAATACTACAAATGTGAAGGCACTGCACTGGGCGGCACTGAAGCTCTCCCGGGTACTGAAGGACATGTCAGGGCCTGTGATGTATTAGTAACTAGCTGGGCTGCTCAATAGCACAGATTATTCCTGCATCATGGCTCTTTATCAGTGAAGACAGCTCTGAACAGCGAGCCTTCTGTCCACTTCTAACCTGCACATGTCTTGTGTGATAAGGAGTTAAAGTAGAGAATCAATCCTGACATTAATATGTGCAAAACATGCTGAATACATACTGAGGGAGCACAAGCAGACTGACCGCACTGCTGCTTTTCTAACCCATATACAAAGTTTGCCTGAGAAGAGCCCAACACTCATTTAACAGTATATCTAAAGACGTAGTCTGTAGGATTTTGGGGATATATTTGGCAGAAGTGGAATATAATGCAAAAATATATTTTCTTTTGTGTATAACCTGAAAATAAGAATGGCTTTTTATTCTTTTCCTTTGAATTTGCGGTTGATATGGCGTCACATTTATGTCATCAGTTGCCAGCATGATATAATGTGCTCACAAGTACGTCATTTTATTTCACACATGCAAATATTAACTGCCACTCACACATTATAAATCCTGCACACAATATGAACCACTGAGAGCTGGACTTTCTTCACCACTGATTAATGTATGAGCTCAGCTTTGGCCACACCAGTGAGGTTAGGCCCAGATGACATTACAAAACTGCCATTTCAAAAGCATCACACATCAACAGAACAGACGAGAGAAATGAAGACACTCCTTCATTTTCAATATTGTCAATAAAGACAGAAACACTTCTTGTTCTGTTTTAACAACTACTGTCAATCGAGGTACAAGGAGGTCTACGTGGGTATGATCATGCTGACACTGACCAGTTATAAGAGGTCCAGTTCCTCCCTTGGTTTCTGCCCCAAACTGTCAAAAGTCAGGTTGATCAAACCAAACAGTGGCTCCAGATGGGGCCATTCATGTTTGATGTTTTCGCGTCAGCCACTGTTTTTAAGCAGCCCCTCCGTGATGAGTCAAAAAACAAAAAAAAAAATTTTTAACATGAAACTTCTTTATTTAATGTTATTATTGGTTTTAACCATCTGGTGTGTTTGTTTTGGAGAGGAGGAGGCCTCTGCAGCTAATTTGGCTTCCGGTTAAAAACTTTCTGAACAATAAACACAGAAGAAAGCCAAACCAGGATAAGTTTCAGCTGGTTGCAATCGCCAACCCTCACCCCTAGAGGCCAATAAACCCTACTTACTTCTCCTTTAATGGTTTTGCTATAAACTGAGTTTAATTTAGTGTGCTTCTTTGCGTAAATTCTCAATGGATGGAGTTTACAGCTGAGCAAACTGCAGCTGCAGATGAAGGCTATAAGATGTGACTGAAAGCTCCAAATGAAATGTTGCAAGGAGTGCCTGACTTTATTTTGTGAAACTATTATTTCTAAGGTCAAGAATGAACCTCAAAGTTTAACTTTCTGACTGTTTATCCTCGAGGTTTGAATTTCTGGGTAGCTCATTTTCAGGAGCTGCCTCTCAAATCTCTGATGATGGAGTTTCCAACAAATATCTGAGCAAACCTGCAAGAAGACGTCTCTAAACAGTCCCTCCTTTTGATTATTTCGATTATTTGTTCTGTTTCTTTTCTATCAGATAGAAAAGAAACAGAGTAAATAATCAAAAATAAGAAGACAAAATGAACTTGCTTGATCTAGTCCCTCCTTTCACTGCTTAAAAAGAGTGTGTCCCACAGTTTTCTTACATTCCTAAAACGGACAGGCTGTCAGTTATTCATGCCGGTTATCAGTTGTGCATAGGTGTGAAAATTCTTTACACACCTACATCTAGTACACCAACAGTAACAACACCACATCTCCGTGATAGAGAGGTGGTCTGAATTAAATAAGATAGACAAAAGCGATACAGCCAAGACTAACTGAGAATAAGAATCGGCTTGATAGATTCCACGTTAAATGCTACACCAAAAAATGTGAGCACATGTATGTTTCCTGTAAGTACAGCATTTTATTCTTTTTGCTGTTGTTTTGACCTTTATTTTAATTTAATTTTATTTTGATTGAGTTAAACTGTAGAAAAAACCTTGTCCTTGGCAGTTGGCAAATAAACAAATGGCACATTACCACCACCCACTTCTGTCTTCTACCAATTCATACTTATAATTTATATAATACTGTAATTCAGCCCTTTTCCATGATGTCAAGCTTCTCAGCCCACCCTCTAATTGGCTTTACAATGTGGTCTGATGATGCATTGTGCATCCTCTTGTCTAAGTGTTCCCAGCAATTTATCGCCTATCTCAAGAAGGTTTCAAGTTGTGGTACGTTGATTTTCATACAGTCCTGTCATAAACTGCATTTAGCGGCTGCCTGGAAAGAACGAAATCTGGTGTTAAGTATCTATCACTTCTTGATGCCAGAAAAAATGCTATCATTGTATGTTTCTACAAACCACGAATATGTACCATTGGTATGTTATTATGCATTGAATACACTGAAAATTTACGTTTCAGCATCACAGTGATTAATGTGTGATTACGTGTAAGCACAAAAACCACTTGGTTACGGAAAGAAAAGAGAGATTTGGCATAAAACACAAGATTGTGGTAGCACAATCGCCACTGGAAATACCGCTAATCGTTTTTGTTGTTCATTGGTCTGGTCTGCAGCTTGGCAGCCATCTCTTCCAGGAGGTAGCTGTCCACTATCCACTCCATGTCCAGATGACAGTCAGTCAGGTCATATAAAAGTAAGCAGGACTAACATTATGTCTCTTCAGAAATGCTGATATGATATGTATGAAATGTACAAATGAAATGTACATACCAACACCATACTTTGGTACTTGGGTCAATGATTTGAAGTTATGGGACTGAAGCATGCAAAACACTTGTATGGACCATGGACACATGTCAAACCCCAGTTAATAAATCTTATCGGCCAGTAGTTCAAAAAGGGGTCGTTTGCATCTTAGACTTGCCATAATAGGCTTGAAAATCTAACTTACTCGCCCATTCTAGCAAGGGGTAATAATGAATTAACCGCATTGTTTTTTATCCAGAGCAGACAATGTAAGTATGAG
Source organism: Plectropomus leopardus (assembly GCF_008729295.1). NCBI lineage: Eukaryota > Metazoa > Chordata > Actinopteri > Perciformes > Serranidae > Plectropomus > Plectropomus leopardus. The sequence goes on from NC_056474.1 coordinate 21,316,350, forward strand.
GAAATGAATCAGAGAGTGAAAGTCAAGAAGGAGTGAGGCCGAAACAAACTTGTTATGTAAGTAATGATTTTTTTCTTTATTTTAATCCAATGAACTCTTAAGCAGAAATATTTCCGAGCGGTTTGTGTTGTTGTTCATTGGTACATAGTAAATATGCTTTGATCTTTCAACAATGGATTGTGCTGACTGGCTAATTAGTGTCAAGAAGGTCTTCCGGTCTCCCTTTTTGGGTGACGATCTCATACTACCATTGCTGCTGGTATGGAGAGTTATTACCTCTCACGCAGGTGCAGAACATACTTGCTGGCAATGTGAAGTCACCTTTTGTTGCTGCTAGTTCTACGATGTTGGTTTGGTGTGTCTGGGCCTTTAGAGCTTTGTTGTCATTTACTGACTGCCATTAAATAAAACAATTTATACTGTATACTGGCAAGTAAAAACTGACCCTTTCAAGTGGATTTTTGACCCACTTGACCGACTAAAAGCATTAATGTTGAACCGTGCATGTTCATGAGATACTGCATTTAGTTATTTTGTTATAGCGATGATAAGGCCATATGCATAGACAAAAGGTTGTCATGGCAGCACATGTACTGCAGCTATGTTTGAGTCCAAATAACATGCACTGAATGTCACTATGTACACCTGACAGCCTATACTGTGCAATTAGCATTGCACGTGTGGCTAACGGGGGCCATGATAAGCATGTGACATCATATCTGTGTTGTTGTGTAGCTCGTGAACTGAGTACATCATGGTATGCTGACTGCAGGCCTTTTGCTAATAATAGCTAACTTCCATTACCACGTTGGCATTAATGGATGGGAAAGGCCCAGCATCTGTCATGGAGGGTTAGATCTATGATTCAGCTCCTTCATCATAGTTACGATGTACTTTAGCTCATTCCACCACAGTTAACTTTGGCATATCAGCCTTTACCTCACTATATGAAACACAGGCACCAGATGGTTCAAGCATCACCTGCCCTATTGATATGTTAAGATATCATCAGCAGAGGTGAATGAGTGCAGCTTCCTGGACTCCCCAAAAAACATAATTACATGACATAGCCTGGGTGTGCAACTAAAGACAGAACTGTAATGTTCACATGCACACAGAGACATGTAGACACGTGCAAACACACACTGGCAGGTGCAGGACTACACTGCTCTTCCTTTACATACCAACACCTCACACACCTTCGCTCTATCCCACATTGTCTCTGAATCTGTCACGAACAACATCACACACTCACAGCGACATTGTCACACTGGTTGTGCATGTAGCTCATTTCAGCTAAAAGGTCCTCATGTTACGACAGATCACATCACTGGATTCAGCAGCTTTAATGGCCCAGCAGGACACAAGAGGGCAGGAGGAGGACGCAGGGGGGAAACATGGGAGATAAAGGAGTGCACAGATCATTTACCTTGCATCATGATTGCAGATTTTCATCCTATGTTGCCCTCCGCTGCGCAGGTGGACAGAAATGGAGAAATCCAGCCGGTCAAAGGATGTCAGGGCAGGGCATAGCTAATTCTGCACAGCTCCCCAGCGAAGCACGATGTTGATTCCCTCTACCCCCAAGGGCCCAACTCCCAGACACCCGCACAGGGAGGTGGGGTGGGGGGAGAGCTTAGAGGCAGCAGCAGCAGCGGTGGAGGACACAGTAAGAGGAAACACCCGAAGAATATGCAGCAAATCGGGGGATGGTCGGGGTCCTCTCTGCGTGCACGTTAGGCCCCGGCTGTCCGAGCAGCGCCGACACACGCCATCTCTGAGAGGGGGGATGCTGAGGAAAGGCAAAGGAGGAAAAAAAGCAGAGCGGTGAAGAGAGAGAGCGAGGAAGAGAGAGGAAGAGTGAGTCTGGGAGAGAGAGGGGAGGAGGGAGGGAGTGGGAGGCTCGCTGATGTCACATCTGCACTAAACCAATCCCTGCAACCATGGTCACATGGCTGCTGTCCCCTGATGCCTTAGCACCTCTTGGCTTGCCTCAAGCAGACACTCTACAGCCATCTGCATACATATTACACAAGGTCTCACATACTATAAAGCACCATTTCAGAAAATGCATTTCTTAAATTTAAATTAAAGTCAAATGTTCACTTTGGTGTGCTTTGAAACAGTAGATTCACCAATATGTGTGTTTGTTAGTGGGCAATTTGCTACAATCATTGAATTCATTTATTTTCTTTTTTGGGGGGGCACTTTGAGCTTTACAGGACAGAAAGGAGTAAGTATAACTGCAGTCCAAAAAGTGGGACAAATGCATCACTCACCCAAAGACATGCAGACAAAAACAGGATAAAAATAAGAGGTCAGGCACTGTCTAAAAAAAGCCTTAAGTCTTCTTAAGTCCTTTATTGAAATCATGAATAGACTCAAAGAAATCTAATAGAAGAGGAAAGATTATTCCATCATTTTTTGGTCAGTTACTGAACCACATGATTTTGTCCTTGAGTGAGTGACAGATAAAAGCTCTGATAAAAGGACCTCAGGTTTTTGAGGGAAGGGGGTTCAACAGTATATACGGTATTCTGGAGAACAGGCGGTAATTTTTATAGAGTATTCTATCATGAAAAGGGAAGAGAAATAGCAGGGACGATACTGTTTCTTGTTATCTTGTGAAGAGGTCTTGCTGTAATGTTCTAGGCTGTTGTGGAACAGTGATGCCAAAATATTAGGTAACTGACTTGTTTGGACATGACAGTATTGATATGACTTACTTAAGAATTAAAAATAAAAATAAACGTCCTTGTTTGGAGCTAGTTTAAGTCAGGCTTTACAAATTTAAATCCTAAATCAAGGAATTTATTTATTATATAGTTTAATGTTTTAAAGTACCCTCTGGAGTTGTTGAGCCCTAGTACTGCTATGGAACCATATTTTTTATGAGAGGTCCCCATTTATTTACCCTTTTCTGCTAGAATTAGAGCAGTTTTAGTTATTTTACAAAAGAGATTTCTGTGTTTGTGTTTTTCTCACTGGTTTGAAGTGGGCGGGGCTACAATGGAAAAAGGTGACATCATATACTTAAGGTTTATGCAACCAAACTACTTGGTTAGGTTTAGAAAAAAGATCGTATTTTGGGTTAAATAAGTATAGCCTCATCCAAATGAAACAGAAAACTTGCTAACATCAGGCTTTTTAATGCAATGGAAATATGTACAATTGGCATTCACACCAGGGTCAATGACTCTGTAGTAGACAGGTTTTTTTCACCTCCGGCTGGCATTGATGGAAACACAACACCTGGGTGAATACACTAATTTTAGCCCCTTAAACTTAATGCCATGATGCATAGCCACTAAATACCGTCCGTCTCCTCCTAAGCAGCACTAAAATATTGATCCAAATTAGTCTGCACCAAGTTTGAAAGAGAGACTGACTAGGTAAGAGATATATAAAAAATCCACCGTTAAGTTTTCACAGGCCTCCATTCATGCTGTTGTCTACTGTTTACCTGTTTTCCAACCTGTCCTTGACGTCAAACAGACACACACACAAAAAAAAACCCAAACACAAGGCATACTCGTCTGCTGCAAAGTAGTGTACACACAGCTTTGGTCTAGTTGCAATGCGAAAGGAGTCTATACTCTATTTTTAGCAGGTTTACACGTGTTTGAAAAAAAAAAGAAGATATGCACAAACTAATTTTGGTGGAAAGGGGTGTATGTTTATTATAACTTTAACAATATACTGTAACATAAATCCTATGCTTGTTGAACCCATCCACCACACTTCCCTCTGCCCAACTCTGATTTTCTCACTCTTCTTTCTCCCCTACTTCAAACTAACCACAACATTTCCAACATGCACTGCGCGACTGTTTTTCCAGCTCATCATTGGAAAGAAATGGAAAATGATGAGACTTCCTCTGTTGCTGAAAAAGGTGGAAATGGACTAAAAGGGTGCTTAGCCACTGATCAAACTCCCATACTAGACGCCGTGGAAATTATAATGAGCTGGCTGTTGCTAATGTTGCCAGGCTACTCTAAATCAAATTGGATCAAACGTAACCCTAACTGGGAAATAATAATTAAGGGTGATTTTTTAACTGTTGTTCACTTGGTCATAAATATTTGGTGTCAAAGAGAAATACTTGAGATTTGAAACCAAGTTTTCAGGGGCTTGAAAGAGAGATTAAATTAAATGTCACAACATACTAATGGGTTGAGACACACATTTGAGTGATTCGGCCAAATAGGGCAAATAAATGGAGAAGAGGAACGGACCGACAGTCGAGCCTCAGGGTTGCCTACAGGATATGGAAACTGAGGATGAGCAAGAATTCCCAGTGGAACAGCAAAGTTTTGTATTAGATAAATATGAGGAAAAAACAGTCCAAAGAGAGACACTCGAGCTTTAGCTGATGGATCAAAATAATGTCTGCACAGTCAAAGGCTCCAGCTCAAACTAAGAACAAGAGGATGCCAGGAGAGGATCATTTGTCCAATTTTAGGAGGATGAATTTAGTTCTGATGGAAAACTGAAGACAGATGGGATTTTTTTTTTAAAAAAAAGACGCAGTTGGACAAAACAACTTTCTCTAGCACCCTGCAAACAAGAGAGCAATATATATCAGCTGCACACAACTGCAAGATTGTTTCTATTGTTTGTCACACTGGAGGACGACAGCGTATCTACCACCGCAGAGTACACACTGTCAGCTGTAATCATGACACATGCTCACTGGAAGGAGGGACTTCACATTTTAGCCTGAAAGAAAGAGAAAGTAGAGCAGAGGACAAACTGTACTGAATATCACAACGCTCTTGTGTTAGTAGAAAAAATGATATGCTTTAGTGTAAGCATTGGTGTGATTATTCAGAGGCTTTAATGGCTGCGTACTGGACTATTGGAGCACTGTGACTCACCCTCACTGATAGGGAAAGGACAGATGAGGGAAGGCAGTTAGAGGATAGTGTTGTCGTGTGTGTGTGTTTGGGGTAGAGAGGTTTCTGCTGTGGAGGTCATGTAATTTTAAAAGATGAACATTCGGAGAAAAAAAAGCCCACTGACGCGATGTGTTTTCTCTCCCTCTGCTGTCTTTTTACTATTCTATGTCAGTGAGGTGGGTGAAATGTCAGAATGTAATTGGATGCAGACACACAAACCCTGTAGGCAACTTTATACTGTTTAATGTACAGCGAGTGTACGGTTCAGTGCTCTTCAGATAGCATATTTTATCATGTCCCAAACTCGGAATCTAAGAGTATTTAGAAAACCGTAAACAGAGTGTGACACCTTCATCTCGTGTCATCACTTCTTTGGTTCACTATTTCTACTACTGCAGTTATTTGTAGCTGTTGTCAGGCGTCCTGGAGTAACTGTTAATAAGCTTACCTATCCTGGCGCAACACAACATGGGCTGCTCCCGTGTGCTTTCTTTAACCAGCTCCTTACATAAGATATCATCAAGGGGTCAGAGGTCACGACAAACTGGGATTAGCGAAGGAGAGCTGAGCAGAGCAAAACACATGGCCAGAGAGCTGTGAGCCGAGTGACAAATTACTGTTCGTGTTTGGGACTGCACTGTCAGATACACAGGGGTAAGTCAAAACTGTGAAAACATCACCGATATGTCTGAGAGAATAAACAATAAAATGCACTTTAAACGAGCACTGTGTAGAATTAAGTGGCATCTCAAACAAATCACCAGAATAAATGTTAACATTTTATGTTTCTGCAAACCACTGTTGTGGCAAATATGTGAATACTTTACATTTCAGTTTTTAAAAATGTTCACACAACGCTGTGGTTAACATGTGGTATGGTTTAAGCACAAAAAACACAACATGGCTGGAAATGTGCCGCAATGTCTTTAAAAAAAAACCCTGCTTTTGCTGAAAAAAATGCATCATTAAATTTGTTGCTCACCTCTTATATTGCTTTTTCTTTGTTTTATTGATGCTTCTTGTTTTGCAATATCCCCTTGGTGTCTGTAACAATGCTTATTGTCCCTACTGTGGGACAAATAAAGGACTATCTTATTTTTAAAAAAACAAAACCCTATAAGGTTGCAAAAACCACATTTGGAAATTTGTAGATTTGTCGTGAAAAGATACATTGTTTTTATTGCCACAAACACGACTAGAACTGTGTTATTACAAAATACCCATATTTGTTGCAACAAACAGGGCTGCAAATTTGTCACTAACACACACCTGGTTAGGTTGCCAAAATCACAGCTAGAAACGTCCTGAAGTGTCGTTTAAAATAACACCCTGTTACTTCGCAGCAATCATGGCTCGAAAAGTGTCATTAAAAATACCTGATTTGTTTACTACAAACACAGCCGGAAATGCCCCAACATACCCTGTATTGCAGCACAAACACCATCTTTGTTGTCAGATGGTCTCAAAGAGTAGTCTCTTATCTGCTGCTTGGAAGCTGGTGTCAGGTCATCCACCAGCCTCTGCTCATGATGAGAAACGCAGGGTTATATACATGCTATCCCAACTATGTCACTTTCAACATGTTGTATGATACATATGAAATGTACAAATATAAATATATCTGTGGTTTGCAGAAAGTCACAATGCTAACATTTTATTCTGGTAACTGGGCTGAGCATCTAGTGGTGAGATTAAAACCAAACCCTGTCCAAGGGTGTTGGAAACCACGGTGGCCTCAGGTAACAAGAAATGCTGAAGACCCTCTCTATAGCGAGTGTTTGGTTTGTCTGCTCCGGGCTACTGTAGAAACATGGCAGTGCAACAAGATAACAACATAACAATTCTTAGTTTTAGGTGACTATACACAAATGAAAACATTAGTTGGCTGCATTATGCTCTACAAAATCTGTGTTAGAATCATATAGATTAAAATTCATAATAATAATAAAAACCATAGATGATATGATGGTTTTCACAGAGGCCAACCTACAGGAGTCAGTGACAGGACTACTATGATTTAATGTCCTTTCATTCTGTGTGGCCCAATACTGCCACCTACTGAAGGAAGCTGATGTAAGCTCCATTTTTCTTGCAGTCAATTAAGCTATCATCATTACATGTACATGCCGTTTTTCTTGACATCTTTTTGCCTTTTTGCTGACACTTTTGTGCTAGTAAATATCCATATCATTACATCTCATTGGGTTACCCCCACTACAGGATGGTAGTGAAAGTTACTGTAAAGGGACGGTCACCCCAAAATCAAAAAATACACACTATTTGTCTTACTTGTGGTGTTTTTTTTATCAATCTAGATTGTTTTGGTAAGCGTCACTTTCAGAGATATAGACCGCAGAGATGTCTGCCTTCTCTCCAATATAAGAGAACTAGATGGCACTCAGCTTGAAGTGTTCAAAGCGCCAAAAAATACAGTGTGTTTCTGAATAAAAAAGGGATCTTATTGTTAAATAAAAAGGTCTTACTCTGAAGGGATCCTCACCCTAATGTTGTCAGACACCAACAGTAGAATTTTCAGCCAGTAATGTAGTATGTCAGTGGCACAAAACAAGTACTTTCAGTGAATGGACATTGAGGGCCAAACTGCCCTAAGTGGTTACACTGCAGCCTGTTTAACAGTTATAAAAGTCCATACATAACTTAGACAAATATAAGGCCCAGGTGGGAAAATACAGAAATTATTCATTAAGTGTCTTTGATCTTTTGTCTGTATTGATAAGAAAGAAAATATTCTAAACTCTGTTTACAATAAAGTATACAACAAGGTTTATGGTTGTCAGTCAGTGCCACAGACTGTATATAAAGATCTTTACATACAGTCTATGGTCTCTACAAACAGAATCATGCTCAGGTCAACTACACTGAAATACAACATACTATATATATTTTGTTTTATTTGTTTGGGGGTTTTTTTGCATGGAACTGGACATTTACATTGCTACATTTTTGTATCATAACACAAAGCAAAATCTTTACAGTATACAATAAACTATTACAATTCAACATTGTTCCTCATAAAAAATAACATGCTAGAGTAAAAGAGATATTTTGTTTGTCTGCTACTTTTGGACGTATGTTTGAGCTGAAAGCCAGATTTAAAGCCACAAAGCATTTCCTGTTACTGCAAAGACAGCTGAAGCCTTCCTGAACTCTCTGTGTACCTCCCAGCAGGAGGATCAGCTGAGGGATACGTTATAGTCAGACAGCGAGGATCCAATGATATTAGCAGTGGCTTTGTGAATACACTGTGAGGGTAACAAGGCCATGCTGAAAAGGGAAATGCAAGCAGAAATTCAATCAGTTCTACAAAGAAATCCTTTCACTTCACCTTTTATTGAGTAGCAAGAGACCGTTTTAATTCTATGATTCAGTATAGAAGTACTTCAAGTGAAAATCAGGACACTGAGTGTGCAAGAAAAATATCATCAGACCAAAAGTGTGATTATCACAGAAGTTTCATGCATTCACTTGACTCCAATGAGATAATAGTCTTGTTTTTTTTTTTTACGAAATAATAATCTTGCTAATTCAGAAAACAAGAATTTCCGAGGTTATTGTCTCTTTAAATCAGTAAAAACACAGCAGTTTTTTCTCAAGTGATTGCATTATGCCACCATACTACATTACTATAAATTCACTTTTTATTTGCTCCTTAACTCTAATGTGGACATTTCAATACAGGTTCAAAACATGCTAACATTCTTTTGTAAACAACATATGAATACTGATAGCAGATAAAAAGATATTAAATAAAATTATTTTATGTCTATTATTTATAGACAAAGAGTTAAAAAAGAGCATTAAAAACAGACTTGAGATGCATGATTTGAAGGTCTGTCGAGGCTACAACACGATATCTATCAAAACATATCTGTGTTTAATTTTTTTTCACTGCTATATTTCTTACAATCAAACCCTAGATAAAATGTGAACAGCTGCCTTGTCCCACACAAGCAGCAACCTCCTGGGCTGAACAATGAAACTAACACCAAAGTGCCAAAATCTGCAGTTCTTTGAATGGCCACTTGAGGCTGGCTCCAGAAGCGAGTCAGTCCCCATTGACCCCCATATTAAAACGCCTAACTTTACAGCAGAAGTAAACATGTTTACAGCCTTTGGTCTCTATGGCTAATTTCCCTGTTCATGACAACTGCACAGGGATGAATGTTTATGTATCTCACCTGTTTACATTTTGATAAGGCTTTAAGTTGCACATATGAGACGGGCCGCTTGAGTGGCATGCATTTTTACCGTTTATGCATGAGATCTAACCCTCGCTCCTTAACAAAAAAAAAAACAAGATGAAGATTACCAAAATGCCAAAACTCGAGGCTTCAAAATGAGATTTGTTGCACCAATAGGTGACGTCACGGCAACTACGTCCATTATTTGTATAGTCTACGGTTCCACACTGTGCCAGCAACACAAAAATACAAAGTATGTGTGCTTTAATAAGAGAACTGAAGCAGATTATCATAAGCAATGCAAAAGTTACTTTCTCTCAAAACTACTACTTTTATATGCAATTATAGCAAAGTAATTTAATAATCTTTTAGTAACCAATTACTTATTTTCAGTAAATTGTACAACACTGGCTGTGACTGACCAAATTGAATATTTTGTGGAATATAAATCGGGGTAAAAACCAGATGATCCAAGTCTACTTTCATCTTTGAATCTCTTACCGGTTTTATTATCCTTTTTTTCCCCCCAAGAAAAGGTGAATATAAACACAGTGGGTTTATAAAGTTAAATATACTGATGTCAATTTTGAGACTCATCTGAGTTCCAGTAATAATGTAACAACCTGTGCAAATGCACAGTAAGACAAACAAATAAGGAAAAATAACACAGACAACCTTAGTCCTCCTTATAAAAAAAATTGGTTTACCCGAACAAAATCTCTCTGTGCCGAAAAATCTTTCCCTCCAGCACCAGCTTTTTATGGAGCAGATAACAAAAAGGCATTAATGGAAGCTGTGCAGTGGTGTTATGACCGTCTCTTAAAGTCACAGACTCGTGGATGTCAGCTGAGACGGTCGGCAACAAAAACAACCACTGAAATACCACACACTACTTCAGTAAATTTCATAAAACATAATCCAAAAGATGCATTGGAAATCAATAGATTCAAATATGCGAATGGCGCACACTAAGAATGTCTCTATTCATGGATCTTCGTTCTTGCATTCTGCCACAGGATGGCACCACAGCACTATCAACACACACACACACACACACACACACACACACACACACACACACACACACACACACGAGTATCCAGTCACCTCACATTGGAATAATGATGAACATACAACACTTAAATCTGTTGTACATGTTCTTACCACTAATGAAAATTTCACTGAACATTATGTGATTAAAAAAACATAGTCAGCACAGTGATGCCATTCGATTCTAAAGACTGTGATTTTCACATTGAGATATAATGTATGATGTCAAATATCATGACAAACTTAAGATGCCACCAAAAGGTGTGCTGGCCTCACAGATGGCAGTGGTATTGTGGATCAGGAGGTGGCAGTGTTATACACCAGAGAATTAACCAATTGTCTCTGGGCAGAAAAGGCCGAACACTGAGAAATGTGGTGAGGATGAAAAAAAAAAAACAGAAGCAAAGAGGATGATGTAATCCTTTAAAGGGACATTCACAAAAAAATAATATGGGAACAACAGATGCAAGGCCACAGTTGGGATGAAATGAAGATGATATTTACAAATGTTTACAAATGTTTAAATGAGTGATTATTCTTATAATACTTAGAAATGACCTGCACAATCCCTCAGACTCCAAAGTGACGTCTGCTTATTGCGTGTTTTGTTAGACCTGCCATTTTAAACATTAAATTTAGAATCATGTGAAACAGAAAAACAGTAAATCCCCACATTTGAGAAGCTGGAACCAGCTAATGTTTGGCATTTTTGTTTGATAAATGACTTAAAGGGTAACTCATGTCTTAAAATAGTTGCTGATGGATTTAAAGTGTTAAAGTAGTCAGAGTGTCTTTGAGTATAGAAAGAGTTGTTTCATCCCTACAAAAATGTGGTGAAGGGTTTCTGTGTGTAGCAATGTTATTATAGTTTTGTATTTTTATTTTTATTTTGTTTTTTTCAATTTTTGTTTTTATTTCAGATTAGTTTCTGTTTCAGAGTGGGTTTTCTCCTTTCAGGTCAGTTTTTATTGTTAAAAATGATTCATTTTAGTTTTGTATTATGGTTTTGTTGCACCCCAGTTACCAGAGGAAAGATTTGGTACTGTACATTTCTGCAAACCACAAATATGTAACATTTGCATCTTGTGGTAAATCATATGAACGTTTCTAAAGTGATGCAGTACATGAGCTGACTTAAGGTGGAGGGGATGGAGGATGGTGTGATACCTTGGTAAAGCGTCGACCAAGCAACATTGTATTTTTATATTATATTATTGGTCTCAACTGGTGGAGACCAACAAACAACAAAACCTGTTGTTTCAAGTACAATTCATTGCTGCTTTTCTAGCAGTTTTTTAGTCTCACAAAATGTACATGTTTTTTTAGGGACCCTCTACAGTTTGTTTTTTAAATTGCAGCTGGGACAGTGCCACAAGTGCCACACTTTTTTCCGAGACATCACTGCAGTTCCACCAGAGATAATGCCCCAACAGTGGGTATTTTATGCTAAAACATGATCTTTTCTTACTCAGATACAACTACAGCTACATAATAACATGCAATGTAATGTATCTGTGGGTTGCAGAAATGTAAACTGTCAAAATGTATTCTGGGGTTTGGGTTGCAGGTATTTGTCAGAGGCAAGATTTTAGAAGTTCAGAATAAAAATACAAACACACTTTGTGACGGCTATTGACTCAGTCGCTATAAACGTATGCACTGGTGGCCCCTCATGCTTGTTGTGTTGACAAAATTGACCAAATTGACAAAGGACTAAAACTAAGGACATTTCCTGTATGTTGCATTTTAATTTACTTTGTTTTATATGAGCACAATATCATCTCAGTTATGTTTCTTTCTATTTTATTAGTGTTTTTTCTTGCTTTTTGTTTCAGATAACTAACATCATATTAACCTTGGTGTGTATATACTAAAGAAAGTAGCTTTGACTGCATTAATTTAGAACATGTAGCTGCCAGCGGGAGTGTGCTGCAGATGTTAAAAAAAAATAATTAAAGGGAACAGGTGAACTATTAATAAAAATTCTAACATTCAAAAGAAGAACAGATGGCCATGCTATATGTAAATGAGTTATGTGGCATCAGTCCTAAATTTAGTGGCTCACTGCTTTTACAGTTATTGTAGGGTAAAGCTAGATATAGAAGGACACATTAATGCTATGTAGTGTATGGCTTTCCAGTCAAACAAAACATTAAGTGAGTTTATTGGAGTCTATAGAGTGGTTACTAAAAATACATTTGAGTTATATGACAAAAACCTGTGAGCATATTTGGACACAAATATCTTGCATGAACATGTGGTGCAAAACTTTGGCTGGCAAACAAGATACCCTTAGGGAAAACAGTATTACATGATAAGTTATTACTTTTTACAAAATAATAATAATAATAATAATAAGGCAGCCTGTTTCACATAAAGAAAATTAAGGGTGTGGCACAAACGTCTGACTTTTTAAAATGGGTAAAACATTAAAATGTTTAACAGACTTTAATTATAGAGCCTCGGGTAGCCAGTTAATAACATATTTTATAAGGTGTTGTTTAGTATGTGTAAGATAAATATGCAAATATCATGTCTCTATGATTTCATGAACCTGATCAAATACATGAAGGCGAACATTTTGCACTACGTAAAAGCCAAGGCCTTGGATCTGCCTTGTTTGCATATGACCTCAGCTCCAACGCCTTAGGCTAAACAGAAACACCATCCATTATGAGGAGTGGTTAACCAGCTCTCTCCCAAATTACAGTGACTCTGGGCTCCCATTTTACTGATTTAGCGGTTGCGTGGTTCCCCATCTCATGTTACTGACTGTTATAGTGGGATGTACTCACGCAGGCTATCCTCCCCTTATAAAATGTCAGCGAAGCATTTGTTGGCCGTTTAACAGGCACCAAGTTAAACACAATTAAAGATCTGTGACAAGACATTGTTTGCTTATTCTGCAAAAGCGCATTTTCTCCTTTAAAATCATACTGGAGCTTAACTGTACTGATCTCAAACGACAAGTGTTGCGCTGTTGCTCCACAAATGCAGCCCTAGGCCTCTCGGCTGAGATTTAACCACATCCTCCAACAAACGCAGGAGGAACATTTTACCACCCTGACCAAGAGGCCGTTGCACAAGGTTTTCAAGAGAGCTGGAACATTTCCTGAGCATGTATGACTGCAACGACTAACACCGCCATCCAATCCCCATTTAAAGCTGCAAGCAACAGGTCATCGGTCTCGCTGCGGTATGACTGTGATTGGCAGCTGTGGAAAGGAATCCAGATAACACCCCTGGTTATATAGTTGACCCTGCTTTAAACCTACTAGCACACCTCCTGTCTTCACCCCACTCCCCCACACAATCCTGACAACATTTACCCAGCGCTTCCTCCACGCCAGCCTCCTCAGAGACATGTGCCCTTTTTAATACTGATCTTTGACCTCTCAGGCTAAAGATAAGTCAGCCTCTACTGCTATGAGCTAACAACATTCACCCAATCCCAACACACCCCTTGCACCCACCATTTAGCCCTTACCCCTCTGTTTTGCACGTTAACGCCAAAGAGTAGGGCGTCCTGATTCTTGTCGGGATAGAGGGTGAAATGAGTGAAATGAGTGAAATGAGTGTTATGACAAATCATGATCAAGATGGCAGCACAAGCAACAAAAAAAAGCCACAAATATATTTTCTTCCTCAATAGAGATTAAGATAAAAAAAAAAGCGATAACTATCGTATTATCTTAGTTCAATGTCTTTTCAATGTATTATGTAATGCTGACCAGAAGCTTTGATGAACTTCCAAATCAGCATTTTAATGCAACCTTTATAAAGATATTATTGCTATTCATTCTCAAACCAGGACATTTGATGATAGTTTTGTCAATCTGACTCGATCTCACTTAAGGTCAGTCTCTAGCAGTCCAACACTACTGAGAGTGGGACAGCTTGACTACACAGGACATGCTTACATACAGATATGCTAGCAAGATGTCAAAAAAGTCAAGGGTCTGAAATAATTTCAAAATTTACGAAGATGACCCCCAAAAGCGGAGTGTCAGAGATGCCACTGGAAACTGGCAGAGCACAAATCTACAAGTTAGCAAATCACCTGAAAACTGTCAGTAACAGCTAAGCCATCTTGCAAAGTATTCTTTTATTCCAGCCATTATGGCTAATGTTACAGAGACCCGCGTGCTAAAAAAAAAGCCGACTTGTGTCCTTGTCTTGCATTACCTCCCCTCTCCTGTTAAATCTTCAATTAATCACAGGTATGTTTCACTGAATCTCCAATGTCCAAAAACTAGAATCCAGGACATTCGTAGTATTATTGTCATTTTTTTTCAAAAACATAGCAAAAGAAATCGCTGGCATTTTGATGTCGCTAAAGCTAACCAGCTATCAAGCTAGATGACGTTACATCATTATTGCCGATTTGTGCATGAGAGTTCCACATTTTGATATATTTTTCATGTTGCATTCCCCCACTTTGATGGCACACGACACCTGAAATTTCACCAAAGTCCAGCAGCAGAATCTTTTTACTGCTCCTTATATATCAGTGCAGACTGGCAGGACAGGAGCATGGGTTGCTAACATTAGCCTACAGAGCTACGTTATTTGCCAAATAATAAAGCAGTGCTCTGGCCTTGGCAAGAAAAAATGCCACAGCAGAAAGCCAGCATACGCAATGTCATCACGCCTGTTTTAGTTAAAGCCAGCATTGATGACTACCTATCAGAGCCTTGAGAGGTTGTCCCAATATATAGGGGTAGATTTCACCCACTACTCAATGTAACTTTGTTCAGATGGGCAAGGTGGCACACGAATACAGGGGACAGGAATAACAATATGAAGTGGGATTCTCGTGACACTGTTTTGTTAGCGCACATGTAACTGCCTGAGGAAATCCGAATGTGTTTTCGCTTACTAAACAGTTTAGTTTCCCAGTAAAATAACATTAGGACTTGAAGAGAAATTCTTATGAAAGGAACAAGCTTATTCTGAAGTGTGAATGGCTGCAGCACTCTTTTCCTCTCTCACCCACCCTCCTGCCAGCACCAGTCAAGGGATTTTCCTTCCCACCATCTCCGGCTGGAACACTATTTCCGGATTGTGTCGTTCATTTACTTAGTTCGCAGAGCACTCGGGAATGAGAGGCCATGGAAAACTGAGTGTGGCAATGTGGCTAGAGCAGTAGGAAGGGAAAGACAGAGGAAGGGAGAGGTGTGTGTGTGTGTGTGTGTGTGTTGTGTGTGTGTGTGTGTGTGTGTGTGTGTGTGTGAGAGTGTGAGTGTGAGAGAGAGAGAGAGAGAGAGAGAGATGAGGAGAGTGCAAGACAGAGTTGGATCGTCAGAGACAAGCCCAAGCAACGGTCTTTTACCAAAATAGCACTGGCAAGAATCTCTGTGGGTAACATAAATTTGAACATGATGAGTGTAATCAAACTGCGAAGGGGTCAGACATGCGACATAAACTATCTTCATGACCATGTGATCTTGATGATTCCTTTGTCACAACTGTGTGTTTGCCTCCCTGTCTGCCTGCCGCTCTGTTTGTTTATCCTCCTGTCACTCCATCTCCCAGCACATCCTATTACACTACAACTACATCGCTGCAATTAAAGCCCAGGTATAGGCTGTAAGTGACCTGTTTACCTGCTGACATTTCCTGTGTTGATAAAAGCTAACCCTCTCTGACAGGCGTAATTGTCAAAGAAAGGTGGTCAAACAAGCTTAAGGGGCCTTTAACCTTCAAGAAGCGAGCTCTGTCCTCGTCACTTGACCACACGGGATTGAATGCATTTACTAAGCTCATCTTTGTCTCGACTCCAGGGGGCTTTACAGAGAGGGTAATAAGACCAAGTCGCATTTGAGCTAATAAACACATGGCAGCTATGTCAACATACTTGGCTAATATTGTGGGTGCTGAAAAAAAAGTTGCGTTCATGGAATTTTAAATTGCTAATGTGTTTGTTTAGCGTTTTCAAGTGATATGTTGGAAAGACAACCGGATCATTTTTCCCAGGGCTGAGAAACTACCACAGTTCCCACAGTTACTTTGGTTGTAGCTACCAATAGCTACCAAGAGAAAACAAAAGTGCTATCCTTTCCCTGTTAGGTTCTACAATAGCTGACACACTTCCACCGTGCCATAAATGGAGCCTATATTTGGGGGATCGAAGTCGCTGGCAGACAGAATTGCATTGGCAAAGCGAGGCTTATAGCTAAATGCTGGTTAGATAGGGTCATTATTCTGTAGTCATTACATTGTGCAATCAACATTTACTTCATAATAAGTTAAAGCAATTTCACAATTTCATTCCACTTTAAAGGGCAAATCCACCAATTTTATACAAGAAGTTGAGTTAACTTGTTAAGGGATTACTTCTCAGCCTGTAAAAACAGATGTATCATGTCTTCTCTCACACATCACCATCATAGGGTCAAATTTGTCTTATGACCAAATACCTGCAGAATTAATAACATTCCCATCAGTACATAGCTTCAGTACTCAGCCCTGTTTTCATTTTTTTCCAGTGGCTACTCGCAGTATTGCTGCAAAAAATTTCCCTGGAGCCCTAAAAGCATTTTGTTACCATGCTACCATTATAAAAAAAAACATTAAATAACATTTAGATCGAACATCAAAACTGTTGACAGGACAGCTCAGTCTGCAAGGGTCAATTATGACTCTTTCTATTATGAATTTTTGATCCATGGAGGTTTTATATTTGTAAAACTTTCCTTGAGCTGAGAAAAACGATTTAAAAATGTGTGACATCATCAACAAAAATTTTAAGTCTATGAGCCAAGCGGGAACTTGTGGGTGAGGCCAGCAGGAAAAATGCTACTGTGCACAGTAGGGCACATATTATGTGAAAGTAAACACTGAAGCTAGAAAGTTTTTTCGCGTGCCATCTTTGGTTTGGTATCTAGGTATTATTATGAATATATCCTTATACCTGCTTTGCATCAGCATGTTAGCATTGTGAGCATGTTAGCATGCTGATGTTAGCTTTTAGCTCAAAGCCATATATTGCTGCGTTATGAGTTGTCTTAATTCAGATACTTCCGTCTGTACGCTTCAGAACGGTACACTGTGTAATGTGTACACTATGTACTTAGTTTTATAGTGCGTGAATTTTGGCAGGGTAGTGGCATCTTAAATAAAAGACCGCTGTTGTGCAGAACCTCCCTTGCCGCCATTTTTACAACTGTGATGGTCCCTCCCCTTCCTCCACGTGGCCAGATGGCAACCATTGAGGGTGAGAAGAAGCTTTACAACCTCAGCTTTTTTAACATTATGAGTGCACCATCCAGGTACTGTCATAATTGTCAGTGTGAATGCATTTAAAATAGCAAGTACAGTACAGAATTTGTCTCTTGTTGTGGCTCCCCCAGTTTTATGCGAGTGTGATATTATGAGTACCCTTTTCATAACTACTTTGTGGATCTATTCAAATCATTCACTCTATGGGGGAGCATGCTGTGCTCACGTGACTAAGTCTACACTGAGATGTCACCACAACATTCTGGTGTCCCACATGTGCACCGCAGACCGTTGTGGTGGGACATAAAATCACAAAGCAGGCTGTTAGAACGGGTGAGAAAATTGGACTTTCTTACCCGGCTTCCTCTAATTACTTGCATTAAAATGTGCCAGACTCTAATAAAAAAGAAATACAGCACCTCTCTTTTGATTTCTGCTGTGGTTCTCACCATTACAACAATCACATCCAAATGTTAAATTACAATCATCAAGATCATAGATTATATCAAGTGGTGAAAAGTAAATAAGTATGTTTACTCAAGTACAGCACTTAAGTACTATTCTGAGGAACTTATATTTTACCTGCGTATTTCCATATTCTGCTACATTTTCATTCCAGTCCACTACATCTAAGAGGTAAATATTGTACTTTATACTCCACTACATTTATTTGATCATTCTAAATACTAGTTACATATTAAAAAATGACAAATTAAGTATGATGTGTTATGATAGGTTAAGATAAACTTTATTGATCTCTAGGAGAAATTCACAAGCTACCCAGCAGCATCTAATATTATGAGATATATTACAAGAAAACGGGCCATTCTGCATAATTAGTATTTTTACTAGATTAATTATATCTTAACTGTAATACTTTTGTACTTTTCTTTGTAAAAAGTTGGACTTTGGGTTTTGCTAATTATACTTAAGTAGAAGATCTGATCTTCAACCACTGACCTCTGACTTACATTATTCTATTTTTTTTATGAACTGTCAGGTTGGTTGGTCTTTTGTTTGAATATATGAAGTTGTGGAGTTTAGTTATGTCATTTTCCAACCCCTTTTGAAGCAAGGGCTCATAACTTTTTTTTTTTAATTCATTAATCATCTCATTTTAAATATATTTTAAACATTTTCATTTCCTTTTTCAAAACTGTTTCACAAATTAGCTCCTTTGACTGTGATACATCTTTGTTTAGCATTTGTTCTCATCTTTTGTTTTTGTAAACATAGTTCACACTGCCTCACTCTAATGGCAGCTGAATACAGTCTGGATTGTGCAGTTTTAAAGTCTAACAAATCTCTACATTTGAGAACATGTGCATTTAGAAATAATTTTTTGGTTGATTAAATGTAGTGATAGAGTTAGTGTGTATAGTTGTGTAATGCATGTAGCTACACTGGTCCAAAAAATTAATGGCCATACTTCGTACTGAGGTTCTCTAACGATTTATCTGCTCTCCTCTTTGTTTCCTCACCGTCAGACACCTTCATACACCATGAAAACTACAACAAAAACAAAAGACATAAAATTCTAAAAAACCCACTTTCAATCTAGTGTCCATCATTAAGCAGTCCACTAGCACAATAGAAGTGTGCTGAAATAAAACAAAATGACCAAAAAAGCACCACCAATGTCCATGTAAGGCACATTAACATTATACATAAATATAAAATAAAGAACAATTACCATGTGGGCCTCTAGGATCATGTGTAGAATATTGTTACTCTCGTATGTCGTATGTTAATCGTCTGCAGCCATGTAGCTCTTACACACAATGCGACTGACCTATGACCTCACCACACGACATCACATTTCCCACAATGCCATCAACTACTCTCTGCACTTAGCAAGGACGTTACATTAAAGGCAATACATTTTTAAGCAACATTTTGAAAGTACCTTTGAGACACATTTTTATCATACCCTTTACTCTTTTTAACACCTTATTTTCACATTTTAATGAAATTTTACTGGCTTCATGAACTTAAACGGTAATGAATTTATAACTGAAACACACACACACACAAAAAAACACTTTAATAAAACTGTCTGTGAGACAGTTACAATTTTTAAACCATTTGTCTTTTTCTTCTTACATCCAGACTTATCTAACTGACATTATAAAATTGGTATGACCACAGAAAACTGGAATGACCTGTTTTGGAAACACTATGAACTATAGACAAGACAGTAAATCTAAGTCAAATCTAACTTTAATTCTGCAGGAGAAGAAAGAAAACAAACCAAAAAAAAAAAGAAACAAAGAAGCCTTTAGCGTAATTTTCTTGGGTCACCATGACAATTTCAGCCTGTGCAGTCAGCAGTTTTACAGAGCAGTTGTCTCTCATATGGAGATTGACTGTGTGGTGAAAGGCAAGTGAAGTGGAAAGATGACAGTAATTTGCGTAAAATGTTATGGCAACAACTGTAATCAGTATTTTGGAACACAAAGCATTGGTACGAGTTGTATTAATAAAGTAAATTAGTGGTGTGTGAAAGGGTTTATGTGCCGTAAATCATGTATTCGGCATTTGGGGTATGTATCAGAGTGACCCCTGATAATTTCTATCACATTTAGTTTGTTCTTTAATGTCAGAGAATCTTTTGTTCTTCTGACACGTTTTTCCAAACTCAGTGAACTATTTTGACTAGACCGAGGAGAGAAAAAAAGGATCACATAGTAGAGTTTGATACAGTTTGATTCACCTACACAAGGGTATAAAAATTGAACATAATAGTTTCATAAAGTTAAAAACACTTACTTTAGTTTGCATCTGATATATAAATACTTTATCTTTTCAAAAACAGTGTAATGCTATTAACACAGAATATTAGGGCACAAAGCTAAGTCAAACAGATGATGACATTCTTAACCTTACATCCCAATCTATGGCTTTAAAGCACCAAGGTAAATCCCAAAGCATGACGCAGAAAATGAGTTTACTTGCCCCCCCAGCTCAAGGTTGTCTCATTTGCACAGGTCATCGATGCTGCCATTGTCTGTGCAGGAGTTGTGTAATCCTAGATTCTTTTGTCCTATCCTCTTATTGTTATGGCTCCTGACCGAGTGCTTAACACATGCTGAAATAACTTCCTTAAGACCTATGTAAGCAAATACCACTTAAAGTATTTGTATGCCCCTACATGAACGCATACACACGTGTGTGCAGGAGAATTGGGAAGGGGGCTACTTGCGTGTGGGACAGGGGTGGTTTGTTTTGTCAGCAAAATGTCAATCTGTCTTTGCAAGGTTATCCCATATGATCTCCCTAAATACACAGGGCTTGGTTGTCCATCTGGTTGGCAGTTGAGAGCTCACACCACCCCCCCACCCCCTCCATTTAACACCCACCACTGCAAGCCCAGGTCTGGAGGTCTTGCCTTTCTACCTCCCACTGAGAGGATATGAAAAGGCCGACAAAGCTTTCCATTCTCTTCTTTTACTGTCAGATTTTTGGATCAGTGTAATCCTCAAATGGCTGCAACACGTGTACAGCGGTTTGGTTGCTCCCTAACAACTAACTTGACAACGAAACAATGCAACGGTTTCTTACAAAAAAAAAGGGACACTCAGAAGAATTTTGCACGTCCAGAAGAGATCCGGACTCTCATACATGCGCACACACACTCACACAGCCAGGCAACCACCCAACATCCCCTAAAAAGTCCAAAAAGCTAGATCCGTCCCCAGTCCAAACTGCCTCGGGCTCCCCTAAGCTATTCAGCGTGTGCAAATGAAAGATGTGTCTTGGAACAGTGCGAGCCTCTAGGCAGAGCAGAAACTAGCCTCGATATACACAGCAGCCCTCTGGACAAGTTTGGCACCCACACCAGTGACTGTGGGCCAAAACTCATGTTGCGTGCTAACTCTCTCCCTCCCCCATCCCCTCATGCTATCCCGCTCTGCAATTATATGCTACGCTCCCACCCAAACATGCAAGAATAGGCCTTCTCAGTCAACAGACAAACCGAGTCATTCTGTCCTCAAACCATGACATCATGACCATTTGACTTCAGCGTGAAATTCAAGCTTAATTTAACTTTGTCAGGGAAAGAAAAAAAAAGTGGTGTGTGTTACACTGGCACAGCGCTGCACTGGTGTGAACAGTAACTTCATGCAATTCTGGGAAGGCACAGCTAATTTATTCTCAAGAACATCAAACTCATGAGGAATAAGTGACTCATGACAATCTCACACATTAAGTATTTCCTTTAAGAAATGGTTCGATTAGTAAGAGAATAGAGCAGGACAATATTGTCAAGTACAGCCAAATTTTGACTCTCTGTATCAGCACCAATGATATTTTGTGTATTGATGATTTTATATAACATTTAAGAAATTCTTTTTTTTTTTTTTTAAATCAGCAATTTGGGTATTAGGGAGAGTTGGGTAACAAACTTGCTACTTAAGGTTACCAAGCGAATCACTTCAAACCTACAGAGTACCAATTCACATTAAATTGATTGGTGCCAAATTTCGATATGTGAAAGTGCAGATGCATAAGAGCGGCAGGTTTAGAAAAGAGGAGGAACTACAGAGAAACACCTCAAATCTTCAATGCCAACCACGGAGCTCAGAGGCCAGAAACGGAGCTTCGTAAAGCTGCTGGGTTCAACTTCAGGCAGGAGATAGTGCCTAAAGGTGAGAAGTTGACCATGGACCTCCGCGGCCACTTCATGGGCTTCCAAATGAGGCAAAACGCTGCAGTGTCGATCTGCCCCAATAGTTTGGGCATCTGGTCTATTTTCTTTTCTATATTATTTTACTAATAGCTTCACTGCTATGAGCAGAATTATTCTTTAGTCTACTATGTTGTCCCTGCAGCTTGTTCAAAAATTACATTTTCGCTGTTATAGGAAAAGTTAGGGATTGACAAAAGGTACCACTGAGTACCAGTACCAAATTACAAGTATCACTTTCAGTTAATATCTAAACAGTTCCCAACCCAAATGCCACACAGAGGCACTTGCAGTCACTTAAAATTAAATGGATATATAATAGTAACAAAGTAAAAAACACCAAAATCCTGGGTGACATCTTGACTTGCATTCCAATATGGACATTATACCAACATATCTGCCAGCTTTAGCTCTGAATAATGTCAATGGCCTCCAGTTTCTGGAAGTTTCGTGAGGGTTAGATGCCTGAGAGGCATCTATCAAACTGCTGACAGCTATTGTGTGAAGCACACCTCATTTTCCAAATCTGCCTCGCAACAGAGTCCTCTCCTCTGTCCTTGCAGCCTCTGGGAGGGGTTCTTAATGGTGTGTGAGCGTTTGCTTGTGAGCGTGCACGTGCATGTATATATGACAGAGCCGAACCAATGACAGGCACCTCAGCCCAACCCAGCCCTCGCAACAAAGAGGGCTGGTGGGTTTCACTGCAGCCCCTCTCGCTCTCCCACACACTCATAAATAACCATACAGAGTCTCTGCTCTGGCCAGGGGGAGAAAAGGAGAGAAAAGAGCCATTTAGGCAGCTCCTCTCCTCTCATGCCTTCCAACTGACCTTTTCTAAGGGTCAATCAGTCCAACCACAACTCTGTACCGCGACCCCCCCCTCCCTCCCTTCTCTTCCTCTCTCTCCTTGCTGACACTAACCTGAATCATCCCAACATTGGTGCTGTGGAGAGAAGCCACTTAGTAGTCTTGGGTCATTGTAGAGGAGCATTTAAGACCTGGAAGGCATAAAGCCTCACAAGCTCTCAGTCCCCGAGCATGTGAGATGGCAGCTGGGGTTAAAGGTGAAGGTCACAATATGGGAGGAGGGGAATAAATCCTGTAGCATGGACGACAATGGCTGCAATCCCCACTGACAATGATGCCATTGTGGGCTGTGGGTTGCTTAGTGTGTCCTGGAGCTGTGCCTAATAGAGTTATAGTGCTGATGTGATGGCTGTGTAGACGAGGAGAGCAGTGTCCTTTTATATAAAGGGGGCAACTGCCGAGAAGCTTGAAAGAGTCCTCTGCTTCTCAATTTTGCTTTGCATGAAAGCCTGGGATTGTGTGTGTGTATATGTGTTTGTGTGTGTGTGTGTGTGTGTGAGAGTGAGAGAGAGTGAGAGAGAGTGAGAGAGAGTGAGAGAGAGAGAGAGGGTTAGGTTACTAGCTTAACTTTACTGAGCTTCCAGCCATGAATCCTTAGCTCAGTGACACACATGACATCCTCTGTGCAAAGAGGACTCATAGATGAGTCACAGCTGAAGATACATGGCAGACCTGTGCAGGCTGGCAGACTGAATCAGAAATAATGCAGTTTTTGTTTTGAGAATGACTGCAAATTTCAGAATTTATTTATGACTGGTCCTGGAGAGATACATCTGAATAATCTGTCATTTATCAAGCAAATTTACAGGTTCATATTATTACAATTTAAACATCACTCGGCTTTGGTCGGACAAAACAGGCAATGTGAGGATGCCTGGAAAACTGTGATAGGCATTTTTCAATATTTTTGACATTTAAAAGTAGAAAACATAATTTTCTGCCCCTAGGGGACTCTCAATCAAAACAATAACGAAAGACAGAGCAATGCCATAATTGCAGTCAGTTTCTCCCTGTTAGGATTCCCCTAGTGTTCAAAGTTCAGGAGGTTTTTTACCAGGAGTTCAGTGTCCTCAGAGGTCTCTTCTTCTCAACTGACTAAAAATACTGAATAAAGCACTTCCACGATGCAAATCTGTGTTTCTCCGAAGCTGTTTGGTTCATTGTAGAGGGGCTACTAGCCCAGCTCCTGCTAATGTCTGCTCACCTTTTTCTTCAACACCTAAAGATCCAGACATTTAGGAGGTTTTACCCAGGAGACAAATTAACTGCAGAGGTCTCCTCCAATGGAAAACAAACTATTCCTCTGATTTAAACCTGTTTAAACATTCAGTATTCCCTTTTACACTGTCCATTCAGGCAGAAATGACGCACCGTTATTCCGCCTTGCCATTTTGTATGAATGGCACAATCACTGGGGGTTAGAGTTGTCGTACCTTTAAGCCAGCATCGGAGGTAACAGCAGAACCAAAAGCATGCACGGGTGTGACAACATGGCATATGTGCAACATGCAACCCACTGCAGGGAGATTTAAACAGCAGGTAGCAGCTAACATAAAAAGAAGAACAGCAAATAAAAATGTCTGCCATCTAGGGAGACAATGAGGCCCACTCTGAGCAGAGAACAAGATAAACCACTATATTAAGTGACAGTAAATGATAGTTATTGTCATGTTATGCCTTTGTTATTGCTTATACAGCTGCCATTGCTGTTATATATTAAACTAAATGCTGATGTTACTGTGTCACACATCATGCTCGTCACGCTTCTTTTGCCACTGGAAAGCCCGCAATTATGGTTACCTATGCTGGTGTTATCTGGTTATATATATATTGTTTATTTTTTTAAAGTAGAAAAGTCACATATTATATCTTAAAAAAACGACCAACAGGTTATTCGACTATGAAAATAATCTTATGACCTGATTTGAACCATACCTAATGATGCAAGCCCAGAGAAACTGGCAGCATTGGATTTGTTCAACCAACACTCTTCACGGTCAGGCCTTGATTTGGTGTGCCACTTGCGCAGAGAGATCGGGAAGGCCTCCGGAGAGACCACTGATACCACAGGATCATCATCCTAGGCATAACTCAGACACTCAGCCGGTAAATGTTATGTAGTGGCATGCCATGAGTACCTCAGTTGTCACCTCTGTTAGTAAGATTAGGCTCTGGCAGAATGGAGTGACAGATGATGGGTGTATTTGGTATGACCACTGGGTGCTAATGCAGAGAACGGAGAGGGTCGGACTTGACAAACGGAGAGGCAGACAGACACCGGAGTGTTTGGAAAAATGGTATGTCAGTTTTGCTGATGTCTATAGTAACAGTAGCCTCAAATTTGACATCCACCAAACATTGGTTTTCTGTTTTTTGTTTTGTTTTTTTTTTTTACCTCTTTTTGGCTTCTCTTTGACCTCCTTAAAGGAACAAGCTATGTTTCCCAGGGCCCAGCTATTTGAAGCTCATAGTTTTGGTCATCCAAAGTTTTTCTGTTCCAACTCAAGCCGTTCAGACACTGTCCCCACTTACATTTCCACAATGGCAGGGTCCTGGGGGCCAGACCATAGCCGCCCTACACTCTGCCCACAGTTGAGTTGCCTCTGGCAGGACTACTGCGTGCTTTGTGTGCTGGTTCTGGCGGCCGATCAGGGAAACCCCACAGTCTCTCCATGGTGAATGTCGAACGCCCTGCCAAGACCATTATGCATCCCTTCAATGGCCGTGAATAGCAGCACACTACAGTACAGAAGATTTGAGAGATGTGCAATTCACCCAGGGCGACAATGCAAGACCATGACACAGATACAGACACTGGTGAATTGAACTAATTCCTGACATGGTTTCTCCATGTTGTGTCTTTGAGTTGTTTTCTTTTTCCGACTACAAACAAAACAAATCCTGATAAAATATGTCCTACATTGCGCTGCACAGGAAATATGAAAACAGAATAATATTCCTTGACACAGTTAGTGAGTAGAGTCTAAACAAGCATTAGTCTAAAAAGCCAGGAGATTATTCCAGTGATTCTGGTTGTTGTGACTTAGTGTGGCTGAGTGAATGACAGCAGGAGGCCTATCATGTACACATTTAACACTCTTAAATATGGGGATAAAAGCTTTTTCCATAATTTCACCACAGAGTTCATGGACAACATGCTGTACCACACTGACCTAATAACTTCAAAGACTCAAAAAACATTTCCCCTGAATTCTTACAATTTCTTCCTGCTTTTCTGATCAGAAAAATGACCAAACAACATCTGTAACACCTACTCTTCTTAAAATGTACTGCCTATAATAGTCTATCTGTAGTCATTCAAAGTTGCTTGTCAGAGCAGTGTCAAAAATGTAAATCTAACAGAATTAGAGTTGAACTGTTATCTGCATTTAGCACAGAGGAACATCTGTCTATTAATTTAAAACTCATGCAGCGTTTCCCAGCACTCCCACAGTCCAGTGGCATATTGCGGTAGTGGATATCAAGATGAGTCACATCAGCCAGCAGGCAGCTGGCAGGCTTGCAGTATCAGCCTATCCCGTTAATCTTACGATTAGCCTTCACTGATCCCATCAGGACTGCCTGGATCTGGGGTGCAAAGCCTAAAGGTTTATCCTGCAAGTCAGCCCTTACTCACCCTGGTCACCACACGCACATGACACAAATGGGGCGCAGATACACAGCAACCCCCTAAATATTTCAGATCCCAATACAAATCATAGAGGCAACATATTGCAAACAAGAAGCCCAGAGACTGGAACTTGTCATGCCTGTGCCTCACTGACCCCCACTTACATGTCTGGAGCCCCAACGCTGTCATGTTTTAAGAGGATGCTGGTAGTGAAATGTGTCACGGAGGTCAGACCCAGAAGTTAAGGGGGCAAATTCTGTGCTCTCATGACACCGGGGCGGGGGGGCTGGGCAGCAGCCAAGTGACATGCTGTGACAGGCCTCAAGGCTTCTTAAAGTAGGAGCACATGGAAAGCACACAAGCAAACACTCATACTTTGCACCCACAAATGCACACAGACACACACCCACGCAATTACATACCTGTCAAATGGTGTATCTAATTTCTAAAAGAAACCTGCCAACATCCCACAGCTACCATTTTGGCAAGCTAAAAAGAATTTGCATATAACATGCAAATGATACATTCGTTTTTTTGTTTTACTTTTTTTTTTTTTTTAATGCTGATAACCTGTATTTGTCTGACATGCTTGCCCACACACAAGCATGTTTTTACGCAGGTCTGTGAGAACAACATGCAACATGGATGGATTACTGAACGGGCCTACCAGGCCCAGATGCCAAAAGTGTCCCTTGCCTTCACCTGCAAAATGCCATACAAATTAACATGTACCGAACAGGAAGAGACTCAAACGGACCAAAAAAGAAACAAAAACACGAGATGCAAAGAAAATGAAGAGACTAAAAATGGGCAAAACAACCACAAAGAGACTCAAAACAACTACACAGAGACAAAAAAACCCACAAGGAGATGTAAGTAGACTGCAAAGCAACACAAAATGACCAAAAAGACACAAAAATTCCTCATAAATTCCTCAATAAGACAAAATGACCCAAAACAACCACAAGGAGATACAAAATGACTACAAAGACACACAATATAACTAAAACAGACATAAATTGTCTCAAAGAGACAACAACTACCACAAAGAGACAGAAAATAACCACAGAGCCATAAAAAGAGATGCAAAAAACCTGAGAGACATGAAATAACTACAAAAATGGGCAGACAACCACAGAGACACAAAAAAAAACAACAAAGATACAAAAAACAACCACAAGGAAACATAAAATGACTATAAAGCAACAAAAAATACACAAAATTACCTCAGTAAGATACAAAACTCAGACAGAAATGACTACAAAGAGACACAAAACAACCACAAGGAGGTACAAAATGAATAAAAAGAGAAGCACAACCACCACAGAGTCTTTGTGTCTTGCTTCTATGCAGGGAGAGTTGGTGGGGCCCTTTGAAAATCTGTGCCCAGGGGTCCACTGTCTCATAATACGCCCGTAATCGAGTGGTGAAGTAATGAGTCCTAAAACGCGGTCCGTTAGCCTCTTAGCACTCCCTGTTTCCTTGTCCAAAAGTCTATGGGTTTTTTGAATGGGTTTTCAGTAAAATGCCTTAATAAGGCCTATGGTTAACACAGGCTAAAGATATTTAGATGTTTTGTTCTGCAACATAAAATATGTCTGCTTTAACCCGATCTTTTTAAACTTTTAAGGTTTTACTCGTCTTAAAAAAGGCGGTTGCTAACAAGTGGCTAAATGGGACTACAGTGTTTGTCAGGGACATTAGACGTCATCACAGCGGACACAGAAACTCATTTAACCAACTTTTTTTTCCGCCGTTACAGCTTTACAGACTCACACTCGAACTTGTACATTTATCTGTTTATAATATTTTTCGATTGTGTTTTAACATGTTTTAACAGTGTTTGTAGTGATGACGTTTAATACATGTGACCACAATGTAGTTCGTGTATAGCCTAACAATAGCTTTTTGCTTCTGGTGATTTAATTTACGCTTCAAAACACACAAAAGTGGTGTTCATCTGTGAAGATTATCATGCTGAACAAAACGAGTAAGTCTCATAAATTTGTGTCCATCCTAGAGCTTATTTTTGGTGACAACCAAAACCAGTGGGAACCAGTGCGATGCTTACTTCCTGGTTGGCCTACAATAATACGTCATCCCTTCATCACTCTATATGATCCATCATGGCAGTTAGTTTAGGACGTTTCATGGGCACTGATTGGAAACAGGAAAGAATCGTCTTACTGATGGGAAAAAGGAATGCTGGAGGCAATTACCTCCCTGACTCTGTGTCCTCAGGTCAAAAGGGGACTGGCCATAAACGCCTGGACACCAACAGAGACAGACCTCTGACCATGCAGGCCTTGTTTCTCTCTCCCTGCAGCCACTAATGTCAGCTGGTGGAAGAGGCCTTGGTTGTTTAAATTTATAGCATGTCCTTCTGTGTCACGAACAAACAACAATGCATGTATTCATCCAACATGAACGCACAAGGAGAAAGTAATCCCGATACTTTCCAGCATATGATGGAAACAGCAGAATGTCTAATGATAAAAAATAATAATAATAATTCTTTCCCATTCTTTATTTTCAAGTCAATGATGTGTGCAGGTCTTAAGGAGAAACACCACCTAAATGAATTCAAATACGTTATTTAAAAGGACTAAGAAAGTTCAATCAATGTTTGCGAACATGAGCAACTCTCTCAAAGCCAGAAACCAGAGAGGTAAGTCAAGGACTTGTGATGTCATTAAGTATAAAGTCTGGAGCTGCTCCATAGGCATAAATGAGAGAAATTTACCCATTGTACCCATATACACTCCCCTGGGTGCACTCATATTTTCCAAATCACTGTCTGTGTAGCAGCTCCAGACTTTGTATCCTATGATATCACAAATTTGAGTTTTCCAGTTTTTGGATTTGGGAGAAAGTTGTTCGTATTTACCAGTACTTTTAGACTGTCCTAGACAAAAGGAATCACACATATGAGTTTGCAAAACGGGTGTAGTTCTCCTCTAACACACCTGCTATTACCTATCGTGTCTTCAACAAGACGATGTCACAGCCACAATAATTATGTTCCATTTTTTGCCGCTGAACGTGTTTGACGAGCTCAACAAGAATATAATACACACTTGCCAAATAGGCAGGCAACTCTGTCACCTCTCAGACAAAAGGGTTTAAAGCCTGGATGCCAAACAGCTGAAGACACTTTAATTATCATAAAACCTATTGTATGATGTCATTCTATAGCAACCTATTCCCTCGCCAGAAAATTAGAGCAAGGCTAACCTGGCAGAAAATGCTTCAGTTCCTAGTTGTTTAAAGTGTTAAAACATGTATAGGTTGGATTGTGTTCTTGTGAAATGATTCAAGCTAATAGACAAGGTTTTTCTTTTCCATTCATGCCCTGCGAGGCATTTTTCAGCTGTTACAGTGCAGCTGAGGAGAGCTGAATGAAACGGTCTGGAATGTACCATAGCAATACAGGGGTTTACTAATGTGGCATACACTAAGCATCTGTGAGCGGTGTTAAAAAATAAAACAATATTCTTCTGCAAAGCATACGTTTAAATACAAGTTTTTATTTAACTTATAGTTGCTTACTTGATTGGGGGTGATTTACTTGACAATGAATCCTGCAGGAAAAAATAACCCCCCCTCTCCTGTAGCGGCAGGTTGGACCGTGCCAAGATGATGTTACGAACAGCCTTTTAAAGTCGCTCCACTTCCGAGGTGAAGTAAAGTAGAGCTCCGCCGCACAGAAAGGAGGCAAGGTCTGACAATCTGTGTGTCTAAAATTAATAAGCCTAGTTCGACAGGACATGTTGAGAACATACAGTCGGACTTTGGGATGTTTTATGGTCTCGGAAACGAAGGAATTTTCTTTTTGTCCACCTCTATGTAGGACGTGGCGACTGCACTGAAGTAAAATTGCCGCAAAAAACGTGCATTTTTCATTACTATTACGCGCAACAACAACAACACCAACCTGGACTACTCCTTTGAAACAGGAATGGTTTATCCTCCCGAAGGGTTATTCTACATCGAGATGGATCAAGCACCACCAGGTAAGTTAGGGTTAAAGGCAGCCATTGTTTGATCTGCGGGGGGTCAGTTTAATTCTGATTTCTCCTTTTGCTGCCATCATCCTTCATAATGTCTATAATAAAGCTGACATGCGACAAATGCCGTGCAGGTGTTGGTAAAAACGTTATAATGGTCAGGTCCTCGGTGCTGCGCTCCCCCAGTGGCATTGCCCAGGCATGCATAGCGCAATTCACTTGCCAATTACGTAATACCTTTCGGTGGACCAGGCGCAGTGGCTTTTCTTTTGTCCCAGCGCATATGACAAACTTGGACACAAATGCACGGCGGTTTTTGCATCTAAACCGCGGACTAAAAAGACGTTCAAAGGGCGTATGACAGTATAAAAGAATGCATTTTAAAGGGGATATAATTGAGGATGCGTTAATGAGCGCCGCATGAAACGACCGCTTTGTTCTCCTCTGCAGCCAGCCGTGCTTGATTTGTGTGCTAGCTCTGAAAGTAGGCTAGAGGCAAGCAGACTAGACAGCTCGTCTCATGACTTAACTCCGGCAACTCACAAACACTTCGTTTTTTATTTGCATTAGTCATTTGACCGCCGCGTTATTACATTGCCGTAACAGTGCCTAACACTTTTATTGCGGCCCTATTATTCTGCATAACTGCCAAGCTTATTAAATTTGACTTCAGCTAATTAAAATTGCACCATAATTTTAGACCCGCGTGCTCTAATTATTTTAACACTATTATTATTAAGTAGAATTGGAAAAAAAATACGAGTTTCCTTAACGTGACACGCCATGAGAAAAATACATATGCTATTGTTCCTATAATGTGAGTGGTAATTCCTGTTTTTTGTCATGAAGACTTTTCACAGCGCAAAAACCATGCCATCGCGTGACAGATTTGATATATTTTTATTATCTAACGCTTAAATTACCTGCTTCTTGTCTGTACTGGTGTGCGCGTGTGGGTTTTGGAAGCCAGCAGAGTTTCTTGGCACGAGACAGAAAAAAAAGGAAGGTGTGCAGATTTAATTTTGCTGAGTTCAGGAGCCGCAGCTTTGCATTTTGTGCCTTGCCACTGTGCTGCTGCACCTGCCTTTTGTTTATTTTAAGGTCAGAAAAAGAGGAGAGCGGATGGTGGGAGAAAACCCACATTTTCTCCTCTCTGAGGGTGCTCTTGTATTCTCCCTAACTGCCTCATGAAAGGCACTTTTGTCCTGCAGTGAAATATATCGCCCTTCACCTCCTCTTGATGCGGTTTGCCCTCCTTTTTTTTTTTATTTTTTCAGGGGGAAAACGCTTAGTCCTTCAGCCAGACTCACGTATTTTATTCCTTTAAAGTTGACGGAAAACTTAAGAGGATCTGTAAGCGTGCAATCATTATAAAATGGGAGAGATGGTCCAAGAGGCTCAGAATTCTTGATTTATGGTTTATTTATTGCCTTTCATATGCGCCGGGACTGTGCCAGAGCCTGCTCTAAACTTCAGAAGTGACTTTTCAAAAGTTGCAGGCAGCTGAATGCCTGATAATTTCTGGTATAATAAAAGGAAACATATTTCATATTGGTTGACTGGCAGCGCTCAGAAGTGAAGACTTAACTGCCACATTTTCCTTTGACCACACTTGTTAATGATTTGGTGTGTTATATCTCTTGGAAACATGCCTGGGCTTGTCCCCAGATCTTGACAGGCTCCATCAAGCAAGGGTGTGACAGACTGTGTGTGTGTGTGTGTGTGTGGGGTGGGGGGTGGGGGGGGGATTTCCTAAATATGTGCACACACATCCTTAACTGCAAGACTCATAATATTGCAGGAGTCATGTTCTCAGCACTTCACTTCACTTCACACAACAAATCAATGCGTTACAATTTCTGACAGATCTCTTTCTAGGAACTGTTATCCTGATCCTTTGCATGTCATTTTCTTATCTGTCTTCCTCTTCCATAGCTCTCCCTCCCAGGTCAACAAAGCCAGTGTCCTCCACAATGAACAACAACTGCCTTGCACCACCTACGTATATGCTACAGGACGCTGAATGGTACTGGGGGGACATAACCAGGTAAAACACAAAAAAACATCATTCATTCTCATCATGCGACTGTATAACATATCGGTATGTTAGATCCGGTAACGGTTAACTGATTTTCCCTCAGGGATGAGGTGAACGACAAACTCCGAGACACACCTGACGGCTCCTTTCTGGTACGTGACGCATCCACAAAGCTGCAAGGAGACTTTACGCTGACATTAAGGTAAGCAGAGGAAAAAGAGAATCTAATCAGAGCCGCAATGATGCAAATATCATCGTTTTTTTTTTTTGTTTTTTTTTTTACTTAAATAATTGAATTTGCCATTTCACTTTCTCAGGAAAGACGGGCACAACAAGCTCATCAAGATTTACCACCGTGACGGGAAGTACGGGTTCTCGGACCCCCTCACATTCACTTCAGTGGTGGAGCTAATATGGCACTATCAGCACCATCCGTTGGTGGAATACAACGCCACACTGGACCTGATGCTCACACATCCTGTGTCCCGCTTCCAGCAGGTCAGTGAGCACCGTTATTTTATGTTTGGGGTTTAAAAAAAATGTCGGACAGAATGCAGATAACGCAATGTTTCTAAAACGCGATTTTTTTGTTAAATACGGAGGATTAAGATTGTCCTTTACTTCAGGTGAAAGAGGACAGTGTTGATGTCGCTGGAAGAAAGCTCAAAGAAGTTCACTGTCAGTATCAGGAGAAGTCGAAGGAGTTTGATCGTCTCTATGAAGCGTTCACAAAGACATCACAGGTAAAATTATTAAATAAACTCTAATTTTCTCTAATGTAAACAATGAAATTCATACACATCAGTCTCTTGAGTATTTTCTTAGTGGATCTGTTCTTTGTGACGCAGGAGATCCAGATGAAACGAACAGCAATTGAGGCCTTTAATGAGACGATGCTGATCTTC
The DNA here is from genome assembly GCF_008729295.1 of Plectropomus leopardus. Taxonomy (NCBI): domain Eukaryota; kingdom Metazoa; phylum Chordata; class Actinopteri; order Perciformes; family Serranidae; genus Plectropomus; species Plectropomus leopardus. The sequence continues at coordinate 21,349,856 of NC_056474.1, forward strand.
GAGGAGCAGTGTCGTGAGCAGGAGCGTTATGGAGAGGAGTTTGAAATGAACAATCAGTCCGAAGGAGTCGACAAAGACCTGGAGAGGTACTTAATTACATCATGGTCCAAAAAGATATCCCTAAATGCAGTTTAATTTTGGTAAAAAAAAAAAAAAGGTAAAATTGTACTGAATTGTATTCCTTTCCTTGTGTTAGCTTTCTGATAAATTATGAGAAGCTGAAGTGTCGTCTCGGGGAGATCTACGACAGCAAAATCCACCTGGAAGAAGACTTGAGAACGCAGGTGGAGGACTACAGAGAGACAGACAGGAAGATAAACAGCTTGCGGCCGGACCTCATCCAGCTACGCAACATCAGAGACCTGTACCTCAAGTACGTGTGTTGTCAGAATATTGTTTGTGGTATCTGTGGAAAAAAAAATCTGTAGGTGCTCTGTGAAGTGTGACTAAACTTTCTTTACACTTTACCTCGCAGCTGGCTTAATCACAAAGGCGTACGGCAGAAACGCATAAATGACTGGCTGGGGATACTGAGTGACAGCCTCGACGAGTAAGTTTCAACAAAGTCTTTCTGGAAACGACATTTAAGAATGTAACTTCTAAATAAGAGAGGATTGGTGTTACAGCACGACTTTTGTTTTTTTAGCACATATGTGTTAAAGGGTGATGAGAAGAATTTGCCACATCAGGATGAGACAAACTGGTTTGTTGGTGAACTGAGCCGGACGCAGGCCGAGGAGATGCTTCAAGGCAAAGCTCCTGGAACATTCCTGATCCGCGAGAGCAGCAAACAGGGATGCTACGCCTGCTCTGTTGTGTGAGTAAAACACTGTGGAGCAATACCTGCAGAACAGATTCATTTTTAGAGGAATATGGTGCAATTTCGTTTCACTAATTGATGTGATTTTCGTCTTAATTTATTCTAGTGTCAATGAAGAAGTGAAGCATTGTATGATCTACAGCACACCACACGGATACGGCTTTGCTGAGCCATATGACGCCCACTGCTCACTCAAAGACCTTGTCCTGCACTATCGCCTGCACTCCTTAGCGCAACACAATGACGCCCTGGATGTTCGGCTGTCGCATCCAGTACACGCCAAAGCCGCAGCCACGCCTTCTCAACACGCAGAGGAACACAAACTCTTACAGACTCCAAAACACACAGCGGGGCTCCCGCCAGCCGCTCCAGAAATGTAACCCAACGGAAAGAGACAAAAGGACATGTTTACTGTATCCTGCAAGAACGACTGCATCAAGGTGCATTGTGTAAAGTTTTGCACTACAGTGATTCCATCGGTATTTGTGAATGGGATTTCACAGATTGAAGTGGGACTGGAACTTGAATGTCAGCTTTTTTTTTTTTTTTTTTCTATTTTTTTTTCAAAGAGACTGTTTAAGATTTTATTATTTTTTTGTACTTCATTTATTTCCGTTTGTTTAATGGACACCTTTTTGGTGGGGATGTTGACAACCAGAGAATTGCTCACTGGCATCATCAGATGCTGCACCTTTGTTTGGCTTCGACTTTTACAACCAGAGTTGATGTTATAAGCGATGTCCATTTCCCCAAGTTAAAATGTATTGCGTTCTGAAAATTTGACCAATAGTTTAGAAATGTATTTGGTTTCTATGGAGTTATTTTTGTGCCTCATTCATGAGCGTGTGATGGCACACTTTGAACACAATTTTTAAAAATTTTTTTGCAAGCACATAAATTATATTTAGTAGAGAAATTATTCATCATGCAAAGTAAATTTTAATTTGAGCTTGAAAAAAATCCTTTTGTCCTCAATAAATTCATTAACTATATATAACATAATCACACAACAATAACCTTTTTACTCAGATTTCACATTTGCCCTCTCAATGTATAAAATTAAATCAATCCAACATGGTTGTGTTGGGCAGAGGGTACAAAGTCTCATTTTATAAGAATGTTATGAGACTTTGTTTTTAATAACAAGTCCATTATGTCAGCTAGTGTTAAAAATATTAGAGTCAATTCAGGGCTCTACGCTTACAATGCCACGGCCGTAAAGTTGACAATCCCCAAGGAAGCCATTATGGATGTATATAGAGAACTGGATACAGCGTCCGAGGAAAGGCTCCGTTCATTCCCATGAAAGCTGCTCAGTGTTGCATATAGCCGAAACAGTTCGACTTCCAGGGTATAAAATACCTGCATCTTGCGCATCATGAAGTTAATAGTGTAAGCACACTAGAGAACTAAAGAGCTGAGCCGCTAACTTTAGGGTTAGCCCTCCAATAACGTGAATGGTGAAAAAATTATTTTATTGTGCGGCTCTTAAAGAGTTTCGAAAATGCAGTCAGACTGAATAAATCAAATTCTGATAGCACAAACAAGTAATTTTTATTTTTGAAAAAAAGTGTACCCAATGATTCACAGACAAGTCTTTCATTATGTATGTCTATGGGAAGTCTTTTTGAGCCCAATGACATCATGTGACCGACTCGGATATTAAAATTCAACCATCCACCTATGAAAATTGGCTTCAAATCTAACAAGACAGCTGGGCTGCAAGATAATTAAGTATATACTAACTAATTAAGGTTAATAAAACCAGGCATGTCATCAAAACTGTAATGACTACTTTTATGGGGCTGCGGAGCTGCTTATCATTGTTTGAGTGCTTCCCCACACTCCTAGTATTCCATAATACTACTAACAGTCAGATTGGCTCAATAGCCAATCAAAAAAATATGTATACCAGTTTTCAGATTGGCACCCTGTCAAGTTGAGTGCACAGACAAACCCTTGAGCGCAGAAAACAGAGATGTTGACAGTAAGAAAAAAAATTAAACTAGTTCAATCACAAAGAGCACTGACCGGTAAATGACTAAAACTGAGGTGCACTTATGTGGATAACAGGAAAAATTATGGAACATTAAATAGATTTTTTTTCACTCAAACTACATATATATTTGTTGCATGATATTAATTTCTCTAAAATTTATTTTTTATGTGATTGTAAAATAATTTTTCTTCTGTGCTCAAAATGTGCGTGCCATGCTTAGGAATGAAATGAAAGAAATACTTTGCTACTACTTAGTGCATTTGCGAGGGGGAAAATGGTGCTGTAAACAGGCTCTTTCCGTCATACTGGTTTGGTGGACCAAACCATTTTTTTGGGTAAATGCCACGTGTGAATATGTGAAAAGTCGTGGTGCATCTTGACAATTTGCCCCTTTCTTAACAGACATTCATATACAGTGGATAATTATGTAGCATTAACATCCTGTAGAATACCATTGTAAGAGCATACTCAATGTTATACCCATTGACCAAAGCACTTAATAGTGAGCAAAACCACATCCCTGTTACGTCCGGTAATTGCATTTGGGCAAGGGGAGGGCAATTTATGTACACCTGCTGATGTGCTGATCAAAACATAATCTGAAGTACTGTATGTTATATTCTGTTACTCAAAGAAGTATAAGCTTTTTGTATTCTATATATATTTTTTCTATAAACATGCCACAAGATGAAAGCTTGAAGAAAGTGCAATCCAACAGTATTTCTATTGTTGCAATGTATGACGATGATGATGGCGGTGAAGGTAATGCTGTTATGAGAGGTTGACATTTGCCACAAAAATGCACTCTCTTTGGTGGTGTCGGTATGATGTGGCCTCCGATGTTTGTGTGAACTGCCAGAGGTCCGGAAGTATCCTGCCTCCATTACTTGAACTGTGGCATTGCTCGAGCTATGAATGTTTTTCATGACATGCAGCCTACATAGCTTAAGAGGAAAGGAATCCATGTTGAACTTGGCACATTTTTCAAGTTTGAGGACAATAGATACTCTGTACAGAGAAACTGTAAAATGTATTTCTGAGGTTGGTTTATGGAAGGAGGGTGATTCAGCCTCTTATAAAAATATAACTCCTCTGGGGGATTGAGAAAACTCCTCGGGTGAAGCTAAGCAATGTGAGATCCTGACCTTTTTCTTGCTGAAAGACAATAAACTGATGAGGGTTTTGTCAACTTACGTAATCCATTGCTTCTTTTTTTTTTTTTTTTTTACAGTCTGCTGTGGATACTGCGCAAGTAACGCACAGTCACTTTTATAATAATTTAAGGTACATTTTTTTATTACATTAATTTATGACGTTTTTAACCAGCTTTTTATAACAACAATGTGGCTAGTATGTAGCCATATTTTAGTGCACTATTTAGCTGTAATGTGAGAGTTTGTGAACAGTTTTATGTCACCATTTCCAGGATTGTAAAAAGGAGGCTGAGAAAACTGAGAACAAACTCTAAAACTAGGCAGTAATGATAAAATATAAACCAAGATTCTGTTATAGTATTGCCTACTTTTCACCTCAAATGTTTTTTAGAAACATATTTTATTGCACTGTGTAGCTGTATAAGATATTCTGAGAATGGGAAGTGGGTGCTGTACGGTTTCCTATATTGTGTAAAGGGAGGCTGAAAAAAAAAAAACAGATCATACTGTAAAATTAAGCAGCGTGGATCAGATATGAATCAGGATTTTGTAACTGAGTTGCCTGTTATGTTTTCAGAAACATATTTTAGCATACTGTTTAACTGTAATACGAGATCATTTGTTACCAGCAAGCTGCCAAATTGGTTTCAAACAGACAACTCGCATTGCATCACCCAGCACTGCATTTATTGGTCCAGTGCCAGAGCATTCTGGTAGTTGTATGTTTTCTACCTCTTGAACAAAAGTTTATGCCATAGCCCTTTTTATCTGTTTTCTGTGGTCACATAGCACCAGTTTCAAAAGTATTTGCATCTTTCTACCGCATAGCCCACTTTAGTGGAAAAGACAATCTTCCCAGCATTGAAATACTTCTTGAGATAACTAATTATCTAAAATTTACCGTTGGTCTCTCGTGGAGCCATTGTCGTGCGATGAGCTTATCCTTGGGTCAGCAGAGATAGGAGGCGGCGGGGGCACTGGAGGACACTCTGTGGACAGATGGAAGAGAAAGGAAGCGATAAGACAATGGCAGGATATGTGCAGGCCCTTTCCCTACTCAGCCTGGCCGCTGTTGAGTCACTAGAAAACAATCTATCAAACCTACTACACAGAATGTGCTGTATTGTTAAACACAGCTTTTCTGAAGCTCCCGTGAAAGGAATGCAGCTCAACTGTAAACATTTAGTACCAGCCAGCTCGAGAGATTTGTCTCTAATCGCGCAGTCAACACAATTATCTCTGAATATTTTTATTCTGGTCTTATTAACTTTATCACCACCTACAAAGAAACACCAGGATAAAGCCACAATGGTGATGATGACCGTGGGTGACATCACCGTTGGCTCTCCGTGACCAGAGTAACAGGTGGCCTATTTCAACCATCACATAAGGTCTGTGTTAGGTAGGGATTAATGAGGTGCAGAGGGCAGGGATGTACTGGTGGTGAACGTCAGTTCCAGGCCACGGATTACTCCCTCTTACCTGTGTCAGCACAGAGACCTGGTGAACAGGCAGGCATGCGTGCTCTGCTCGGATGGACCAGATGCAGGGGAGATAGATGGATAGATAGATAGATGGATAGGACAGACTGTACCAGCGCTGAGTCACACACAGGCTGCGTGAGTGTCCGAAAGACAGGGAAAGAGTGGGAAGAGAAGCTGTGTGGAGGAGACAGACCGGGAAAGAGGAGGGACAGGAAAGAGAGCATTTTTCCTTTGAACACTGATTTAACATCAACATTCTGCTGGTGAAAAAAAAAACTGACAATGATGAAGTTTTGTATTCATATGATGATTTTAAAGAGAGGTATAGTATTCCTATCTTCCAACATGAGCATACTGTACTAAATGCACTGCCAACTGGCATTATATACTTATCACGCTATAACTCAAATATATATATCACTAAAGCCTGCGTTGAGACATGGAGTACAGTATTTACACTTCTTTACAACTATTTGCTGTCCAACAAAATCAAAGAGTTGCTTTTTAAAATGTACACACATACTTTACAGTTAATTCTGTTATTTCTAGATACATTCCTAACATGAATGACAAATGTACCCTATGTAACAATATGGCAGAAACACTACATCACTTTTTTTTCCCAATGTGTAGGCTACATGTGACAACCTTCTGGACTGATTTTTGGTTGGATCTCCAAAGACATTTTGCAAAGAACATTTCAATCAAAGAATCTGATTTATTACTAAGATTCAAAAGTCCACATTTCTCCAAGAATTAAAAGTATATAATTAATTTGCTCATTATTTTAGCAAAATTTTATATGCCTAAAGTATTTTTTTAAAAGAAACTGCACTCATATACAACATTCAAAAGACCAGTTTTATATATCGTAAAGCAATGTCTAACTAACATGTGTAATAGAAAATTAACTAAAATCGTTTCTATACATTTAATTAGTTATTTATAGTTTGTACCTACATGTCATAATTCATTTTTAAACGGTTTGTAGTGACAAGTGAATGTTTTGTTTTTAAAACTGTTCATAAAGTTGGCTTTTTGTTTAAGAGTGCATTTTTCTAACTCCTGCACATGATGGTCTGAAAAATAAGGCTGGAGAGGTCAAGTTAGGCCTTTACTATATTTCCTTTGACCTGAAACACACTCCCACCTGGCTACACCCCAGAGGTATTTGCTTTCGCAGCATTTTAGCTCACACTGCCCGGTCCTATTTTCCTTAGCTCCCTGAATCTGAGTTTAATCTATGTAAAAACCCAGCCCCCACATCTTACATGCACACCACTTTTCTCCCTTTCTCTCTCTTTCCTTGTCGGTACACCTCCAGTCGCATAACTCGCTCGTTTAAATTCATAGTCATTTTGCTTTATAGTTCTCAATTTAAATAAGTCCCGGCTGGGGGGGGCACCAGGACGAATTACCTTTGGAGTCACGCCTAAAATATACACACCATCAACTGTCTCGCAGGCTCTCATAAAAAGAGGTTTTCGCTTTCAGTTTGGCCGCAGCCAATCGCGTCTCTCCTCCCCTCTGTCTCCGTCCGATTCCACAGTTTTCACGCTACCCGCTCAACCAATGGGAGGCCGAGAATGTGCCGCGAGCAGGCCAATCAGCGACCAGTTGCTATGTTGGAGGCAGAATCGATAAGAGAGGGATTTTTTTCCCCTTTCTTTTTTACTAGCTCACATTATAGCTGGCTTATAGGCTGAAGGCAAGAGATCCTGTTGCCTGCCAAGCAGCATGTAGGCTACGGGCTGAACCATTAAACATACCAGCTCCACATTTTCTTTGAAACATCTCTAATACCAACACAAATAAAACCTAAATAATTTGTCTGTACAGTGTGTATGAATGTTACTATTTATTAAAGAATTTAGGTTCCTTATTCAGTTGTTGAGGTCATGGAAAAGCTAGAAAATTGTTGTTGTTGCTTCCAAGCCTGGGGGAATTATGGTAAATGATGCATATCAAACAAGTTTCAGAACAAAAAACATTGTGAAAATGTGAACATCGGGCACTTTTTTGTTTCTAATATATTGGCTATCCTTTTACAGAACAACTTAATTATAAACATGTCTGTAACTTACAGTAAGGGACTGTTCAGTATTTATGAGGGGGTGGTGCAAAACAGAGAGAGGCATGTCAAATATTTTTTTAAGCATTGAGGAAAGATTTGTGTTGTTTACTTTAGATTAGGGGAGGGATATACAACTTGAAATTGTTGTGTGTGTGTGTTTTTTTAAATATCATCTGAACCCCAAAACCTGCCAGTGGGTAGGAAATGTATTTTTCCAGAAAATGGTGAGAATCGCACCATTTTTCATTGCCAGAAACTGCAAAAACTGAAATTATCATTGCTTTTTGTTTTGGTAAGTCTTATTCTCATGCTGTTTGTTTATTACATTAGCTTCAATAACATTTGGTGTGAATATAAAAACATATGGTTAGGAGCTATCTATGGAGTAGGGAGAGATAACAATCAACAAAACAAACATAAAAAAATACAGATCATGCAACCACAGAGTCTCCTCTAAATAAATAAATAAAATAAAATAAAAATACTTATATATATCAAAAATATATCAAATCAGTACAGCACCTAATCACCTTGGTAGTTTTTCTGGGGGATTTTCCCACTGAGCACACTTTCAGTAACCTGTCTTGCCAATGATGTAACAGTAGTTTAGCAAAGATAAAGTTACTTTTTTCACCAAAAAAAGGACAAGCAGCAAGTTTCCTTTTTCCATAGCTCCTATAATAATATTAATCAAGCTGGCTAAAACAAAAGCAGTTAAGAAGATGTACAATTCCCTGCTAATTTGTCACATCACCTTGCACTAGTGCACTGGATGCTTTGTTTATTGGCCATCTGGGTGACCTCTGGTGACTGACTGAGTGAGGGGCTCAGATCACTCTGGGATGAGAGGTGACACTGAGCCGGCTCGTATAAGGGGATAACATTATACTGCTTGCTGACAAACCATTCAGGAGAAATGCCAATCTAGATCCACAACTAAATACGATTTGCAGATACCAGCTTTGGCACGAATAGAAGACGATCCCAACTTCATGAAACAGGTAGAGCAGGACTCAACTCTAAAATAATAACTTGACTTTTTGGATGAAGGCTCACCAGTTTGCACAAACATATTACATTGTACTTCTGTTTCTCAAGGAGAAAAAAAAAACCTCACTAATGATTTCAGCTGTAATAAATGAAGGACCTCAGCGTCCCTCGAGCTCTCAGGACAATCTCATTGCGGGAGTTCAGCTCTCAAATAGATTAAAAAAAGAAGCAGCAGGCATACGGCCAGCAAACCAATGTGGCACAGGACTGACAGACAGCAGATGACGGAGAGGCTTTAGAGTTCAAATCAGAAACCAGCTTGGTCTGAAAACACTTGTATGTACATTGTAGGTGGCGAACACAGCCAAGATAAAAAAGGGTTACACAGTTCACAAGTCCTGTCAGGTGAGAAAAGACGCCTTGTCTGGCATTATTAGAACAAACATGTAGACAAGATAAAGTGTGCAACTATAAGAAGGAAATTCCACACAAAATAAAATCATACAACAGGGATTTTTACAGGTTAAGTTACGGTCAATATTATGGAAATAATATTAAAAACTCCACACACACCGCAGGGCACTGTTATTACTCATTTTGCGTTATCTGGTTCAACTTAAAGCCAATCATAAGCAAACGCTGAACTCTACCTACTCCCATAAGAGCCCTCAAGCTGTCGGTTTCATGATGTTTTTCTTTCCTGGTGAAAGCGACGTCTAGCCAGAAGTCAGACATACCCTGCACTTATAACAGAGCAGTAATTACAGTGACCGCTTTCCATAGGATGACCCTCACACTATTTACTTTTTCTCCCACTACATGGGAGATTCTGAGAAAGGGAAACATGCTGCTTCCCATTGCCACAATGGAGAGGCACGATGATTGGTGAAAATAATCATCATGACAAGCAAAAACATTGCCTATAGGAGAGGAAAAATTAGACTGGAGCCGTGCCTCACCCAAAAAATACTGTAACAGAAAAACTTTCAACCAAAGAAGTCTATGTCACTGCATTCAAATTCATCTTAGCACCTCACCTACTTATTAAAACCTGTTTTACAAGAGACACCTGCCCAGGCAGCAGGCTCAAGAACAAAAGGCAAAGAAAAGAAACACGTTCATATTACAAATGAAACACATAACGTCTGAACACCAGGGACGATTCATGGAAACTCAAGTCATTGAGGTTGATTTAAATCCTGGGTCTTCAATGGGGAGGGGGGGGGGCAGTGATTGCATGGGGTTTGCCAAAAATTTGTGTTTGATAACTGAATTTTAATCTAAGTTTATTATTATTATTATTTTTTTTATTAAAATTAGTCTGAAAATAGACATTAACACAAATCCAACACATTGTTCGAAAAATAAATTGGTCCATTTGTTAAAAAAAAAAAAAACAACACACACACAATGGGTTATCCTGAATCCTTGTGCAATCACATTAACCCTTTGAAACCTGGCCAAATAGGCTTGCTTTCTTTGAAAAACATTAGAGGAAGGCAGTGAGCAATGAAAGAAGACATGGCTAAAATATTAACAGGCATTTACTAAAAAAAATTAGTAAAAAATTAGTTTAAAAAGTAAAAATGAAAAATCAACAAACAATGACCTGGAAAAAATGCTTAAAATTACAATAATTCTGTAACATAATTTAAAATATGTAATTATGATAATTATGACCCCCCCCCCCCCCCCGATATTTCTTTTTTTTCCTAGATATTTTCCCCTAGTTTTAAAAAATTGGATTGATTTTTAACTTTTCAAGCAAGAGACTCGGACACACTGCCCACCTATGAAACAAGCAAAATGTATAAATATATAAATCTGCCAATAATTATTAGGCTTATTATATCAGCTTAGTATGCATGTAAAGTCACCCTACATGTTATCGTTGTCCCAGTTTAATGTCCAACTCAGTTTCATACAATATATGTAGTAGGGGTGTCCCTACCCTGGCTCTCTTTCAGCTAAGGGGTTTGTGGCCTGAAAAATGTCAAAGACCACTGATTTAAAGGATTTGGCAGTGGCCTGTTCTCTGCCTCTGGTAATGAAATCAGCAGCTCCAAACAACTAAAAACAAATGTCTCTGATGGACACATTATCATGCTGGACGTGTAGAGAACATGTATGTCCCTCACTCACCCACTGATTGAAAGAAGGCTGTTGTCAAACTTCAATGAGACACCAAATGAGGCTCTTGAATTGCAAAACAGCGCAGATCACTTCATGACTGCTAAAAATACGTAACGTGATTAACACAACTCAGGCTTGTGAGGAGAATGACGGTGCTCGCGTCACCATTGAAAGAAAAAAAAAACAATTTCATTTGATGATGAAGGATTCATGCTCTCTCCAAATGCTCATATTTTTGGGTTCTGTGATAAACATGTTACCAAATCACATTTGTTTGATCAGCATTTAAACGGGATGATTTTTAAAAAGATATCAGATTACTGGTTAAAACACTCAGTAGTTTTGTCCAGGAGGAGGATCAGCGTTTAAAGTTAGAAAGTAGAAAGTTGAAAACATGACAGAACATAAAATACATATTTTAATACTTGATGATGATTGATATATTAATTTGTCATAGATTGACATCGCTGATCATTTGGCTTACCAGTTATGCTTTTCATGTTCACAAACCTCACTGTGTTCTCACAGCATTTCAAGTCTGTAATTTTTTTTTATATTCTTACCATGATATGCTGCAAGGGGGGGAGACTGAAGTGACAGGAAGTGTGTCTGTTTTCTTCCAAGCTCTTTCAGTTCAGAAGGCCAGCTTTGCCTTATATTGGCTTACTAAGAGTCCATTTAAGCTGTATCCAATAAGCTAATTGTTCAGCAGAGATAATGGTCATGGTGGATGTCCTTTATGGAAACAGGACACACTTGAAATCATCCATACAGGGTAACAGGAAGGAAATACTAACTAAAAGTAAGTGCAAAACACGGCCAGGTTGGCAGAGGGCTCATTCCTATGTTCCCCCTTTTGTCTCTTGATATAAACTGAGGAGATTGGTAAGAGCTAGCTTTGCAGTTGAAATTGTTAAGGAACAAAGGGATGCGGAGGTTTCAAATGCAAAAGTTCAGCAAAAACTGGCAAAAAAATTGGTTCAGCCACTGAGGAGATATCACGTGTAAAGTCAAGAAAATTGTCTTGCCTGCAAATTTGAAGGCGTGGGTTCCATCAGTGGGCTATGCGCAGTTGAAGATAAGTGATTTCAACAAACTGACCCAGCAAAATATATGACCTGGGGAAAAAAAACATTATTGAGAACATAAAACTTTCTGAGAGGAATCTATAAAGGGGAACACCTTCTAAATTAAGACTTCTAATATGTAATTTCTATGGCCTAGAGTAATTTAATCAGTACTTGATAATATGAGCTAGTCTCTGACAAAGCCAGAATCCACAGAAGTCTCAAACTTGTGATGTCATAGGGTATAAAGTCTGGAGCTGCTCTATAGAAAATGAATGGGAACCTGATTTTGTTGTCCCACAAAATGTTTGTTTTCTTTTTTTTTTTTTTTTTAAATTCAAAAACGAAATGAGCTTTATTTTGTTTTAGTGTTCTCAAGTGTGAAACTAAAAAAAACCCATAGACCCAGAACATAGCCCTTTAAACACAGAGACTGCAGTGAAGAGCCACTACGACGACCCTTCTTTATGCCTCCTTTGAAATTCTACACAAAACATGACAATGGCGGCAGCATTATGCTCCAGCATGTGAATATAGAGCATGTGCCGGCATTGCGGAATCAAAAGAGGTATGACAGGCGTGACGTAACACAACAGCGTCAGCAGTGAGGCAGCATAATAGCTCAATATTCCTGCCTTGAACATGAAGCATAAAAGGGGATAACTTCATCTATAACTTCTTTTACCACTCACTGTCTTTTACCCTTTTCCCACCAAAATTTGTGTGTGCAGGCTGTTTTTTTTCTTTTTCAAAAATGGGTATACCCGCTAAAAATAGGCTATAGACTGCTTTTCCATTATCTGGAAAGCACAGCTGTATACATGGCTCTGCGGCAAACGACAGACCAGCAAACAGGGAAAGAGTACAGAGCAATGTGGAAAGAGGTCTGTGAAAACTTTACAGTGGTTCCTTCTCTTTATATGTATCTCTTACTAATTCAGTCGCTTTGTCAAACTAATATTAATAATATTTTTGGATGATCTTAAACAACAGGAATACAACATGTAATTTTTGAAAGTGAAGTTCCCCTTTAATGAGTCATATAAAGATGATATTGAGCTGGGGGACATAGGGCCCGCTGAAACATAGCTTATGCTCCTGTTGACACATATTCACCTTTGAGTTTTATGTAAGCTATATATCACCACATATTCTTTTTTAGCCCCACCGCTGGCAGTTATATTGTGGGTGACACATTGAAATAGCAGGAAATACAAGTCAAGTGACGGTTATGGGACTTTTTCCTGTAACTGTCACTGGCGTTTTTCACCTCAGCTCAGTGCACCACACAGGTCTAATGGGCCCAAAGCAGTGCTAGAGTCCTGTATGTAATAACTGGTTTCCAACACAGTGTTTAAACCAATTTGATGTCAAGCTACTGATTAAAACAAACTGGACTGCCCGTTGTGACTGGGTAAGAGTAGGCTAGCTCGTAGGCTTGGTCAAGCCTCCAGTGGAGGATGGCTTCATCTAAAATTACCATTATGCTGGGGGCTGACATGCTAAGAATACTATGATAATTTACATGGTAGGTTTCTGTGGCTTGTTGTCAAGGACTTAAGTTTATCCCCTAGTTAAAGGGGGACACTGCCACCTGGTGTTGTAAATTATAACAAACCCAGTGAGAATTCATCGGTTAAATGACCAAAACTATGCAAAATTATACTAGAAAAACTATTGAAACAAACACAAAAATAAGACATACTTTCGTGTAATTTAAAGCTGTGTCGCCCGGGAGAGAAAACGACGGCCAATGGCGAAGAAATGATACAGATATCAGAAAATGGCACATTCTCAGGGATCGGCTAGTTGCGACTGGTGAGTCGACTGCCAGGCCAGAGCAATCGATCTAGAGAGCTGTGTTGACAGTCTGCAGGGTGACGGAAGTTGACAGCATCCCCATCAGTAAACTTATGAGTAAGTCGCTGTTTAAACAAGCTTAATTGACATTTTTAGCCATAGAAGTCCGTCGTTCTCTGAGAGTTTCCACTCTCTAAGCAGGGATTAGTCGAGCTGCAAAGTTGACTCATTTGATATTTTGCAGAGGATGATTGAATCCACAGTAGCGATCTGTCTGTTGGCTAGCATGCCCGGCTAACGGCGGTGGTGTGTGATTTTTTGCGTGCAAATATAGCAATAAAGTGATGGACGATAGCTTATCTATGACTGCATCAGTGTGTTTTACTGTGACATCATCCAGAAAATCCGTTTCTGTACGTTTATCGGTTATTACATCGCAGACGTTGCCACCGTTTTGTGTTGTTATACAATATTAAAGGGGAAAACACCTAAATTTAGAATTCCAGGGTTATTTCCATGCGAGAGTTCAATCACTATTTGTGATCATAAGCTACTCTCTATCTCACAAAGCCAGAAACCAGGGAAATCAGTCTCACACTCATGATTTCATTAAGTATGAAGCCTGACGCTTCTCCACAGACTATGAATGGAAGTCTGATTTTGTGGACCCACATACTGTTTGTTTTCTTCTTTTTTATACCCAAATGAGGTTTATAATATTGCAGTGTTTTCAGTTCTGAAACTAAATATATACACATATACTCAGAACATCCCGTTGGGTTCTCTCAGGGTCATTTAAATATCTTTCACGATTCATTGTCTATGGAACAACTCCAGACCTAATGCGCTATGACATCACATTAGCACACTAGCTTTTGTTTTTGGGAGATCATAGTTCATTCCTGCTTCTACTGTCTTTACCCTTTGAAGCCTGGACATCAGTTTTATTGTGCTACTTTCAGATGGCTTTCACAGGCTGTTTGACCCTTTGAAACCTGAGCAAATTGGTTTGATTTCTTTTGAAGACAACTATTCCAGAAATTGCAAGAAAATTAGTAAAGGGTAACAAGAAAATTTCCTTAAACTTAAATAGGGAAAATGTCCAAAAAACTACATTTATGTTACTGAAAAAATGTATAATAAATTGTATAACATAAAGACATATACTTTTTAAGATCATTTTATTGTTAGTTTTTGTCTTTTTGCTTTATTTTCAGGTAATTTTCACTTGATTTTACCATTTTTAAATTTTTTTTTTTTAGCCGTGTTTTGCTAAGTTGCTTCTTGCCTTCTCCCCATGTTTTAGAAAATCAAACCAATTTGCTCAGGTTTGAAAGAGTTAAACTACGGAAACAACGTATGCATTTCAAAACCCGGTATAGTTAGTGTCAGTGACTTTCTGTGTATTTTGGTGTTGATGCCTTCAGCTCATGTGTCTTTCAGGTGTGTTATATCCTTACACTCACTAGGGAGGACGGTTTGTCCTCCATGTTCACACACTCCTGTCCGAGCTGCTATGTCCTCCACCTCCGTGTCAACATCAACTGGTTGTGGCGGTGGTGATGCTGCAGCTGCCATGCAGGCGTCCGAGCAGGCTCTGCTGGCCTCAGACCGCTATGCCAGACTCATCCTGGCCCAGATGAACAAGATGCGGCTCCGCACTGATTTCTGTGATGTGGGGCTGAAGGTCGGCAACCGGGTCTTCAGGGTCCACAGGCTGGTGCTTGCTGCTAGCAGCCCTTACTTCTCCGCTCTGTTCTCCGGCGGGATGAGGGAGGCAGATAAAGAGGAGGTGCAGATCCTTGGAGTGGAGACTGAAGTCTTCGAGGTGCTGCTGGAGTTCATATACACAGGTCCGCATTCATACTGATATTTCCACCATCGTGTTGAAGATCTGTGTATAATTTTGCACCATTTTCTTAATGTACCGTTTTCTATCAGGCGTGATCAGTGTGACAGTGGAGAACGTCCAGGAGCTGATGGTGGCAGCAGACATGCTGCAGCTCAACGAGGTGGTGTCTGTCTGTGGAGAGTTTCTCAAGGGCCACATGGACCCGTCCAACTGTGTGGGCATCTTTCAGTTCCTGGAGCAGATTGCCTGCATGGAGATGCTGGAGTTCACTGAGAACTACATCCATGTTCACTTTCTGGAGGTATGAAACAATAAGAAGCACTGCATGTCACTTAATCTCTCTGCCAATATGGTGTTAGTGTAAAGCTCTGTTTTGTGTTTACCTGGTAAAGTAAAGCTACATGTAGTGTTGTCAGAAATACTGATACATATCAATTCTGAATATTTCAAATGGTTTCAAAACTAATTCCAGCTGTGCTTTCTTGCTCTCACTGATGGTTCATGTTTACTGCAGTCATTCTGCTGTTTCCTTCTGCTAACCAAAAAAAGAGAAAAAGAAATGTCATTGTCATGTTACAGCCTTGTTATATTTATCTTTTTACCCCCCCAAAAAATTAAATGCTGTCAATATTGTTTTTTTTCCATTGAAAATTGTATTGAATATTGATAGTTTTCCAGGTATTGTATCAAAGCTGGAAATTCCAGTATCATGACAACACTACTGAGATGCACATTAAATGTGTTCCTATACTGTCCTTATTCAAAACAAGCCCAGTCAAACACCATCAGCATTTTATCAAAATGGTAGATTTATTTTGCGAAAAGCATTTCAACTTGCGCTGAATTTTCAAGTTTGATGCTTACAAGATTTCCTTTTTTCCCTTTTTTCCCTTTTTTAGGTGTGTGTCACTGATGAGTTCAGGGACCTGTCAAAGGATCAGCTGGTGAGGCTGCTCAGAAGTGAAGAATTGAGAATTGAGGATGAGTACCAGGTATTCACTGCAGCCATGGACTGGGTTCTCCAAGATGTGGCGAAGAGGAAAAAACATGTCGTAGAGGTGCTGGAGCCGGTCCGCTTCCCACTGCTTTCTCCACAGAGACTGTTTAAGTACATTGAAGGTGAGGAAACACCCCCCTTCCCTTTATATTTCACATACTTTGTAAAACATTGTAAACAACATATTAAAATGTTTGCCATGTTAATGTTCATTAAAGGTATTTCAGACTTCAGCCTGCGGGTGGCACTGCAGACTCTACTGAAGGAATACACTGAAGTCACAAAGTCTCCCAAAGAAAATAAGATGTACAGTCAGTTACAACCAGCCAAGATGAGACCCAGAAGAAAAGCCAGGAAATACCTCTATGCCATAGGTTCTGCTTTAAGTCACCTTTTTGAACATAGAAAAATAACCTGATGTTTTAAATCTGAAATATCGGAAATGGCATTTAACCTTGGACCTTTGTTTTTAACTCGTGGCAGGAGGCTACACTCGGCTGCAGGGCGGCCGCTGGAGTGACAGCCGGGCATTGAGTTGTGTGGAGCGCTTCGACACCTTTAACCAGTACTGGACCACTGTGTCGTCCCTGCACCAGGCCCGCAGTGGCTTAGGGGTGGCGGTACTGGAGGGCATGATCTATGTGGTGGGAGGTGAGAGAGCTGAGGCTGTCTTGTTTTTGTGTTCAAGGCCCAAAACAAAAGAATCTCAATAACAATGAGTGTGACAAGGAACAATTCTTATCCACCAGGGGAGAAAGACTCAATGATTTTTGACTGCACTGAGAGATACGACCCAGTGACCAAGCAGTGGGCCGCTGTGGCGTCTCTGAACTTTCCGCGCTGTGGGGTTGGCGTCTGCCCCTGCCACGGAGCTCTGTATGCACTTGGTAATATCACAGTAGCACAATTTTTAACTAAAATACATGTAACACAAACAGGTGGTTCAGATATAAAGGGGCACAAATCATAGTGCTACTCAGCATGTGAAAACTGTAGTGTAATGTTAAAGGTTTTGTCTCTGGAGGAGCTTTGTTAAGTCTAAGAAAATGACTCAAGCGACATCATTAGTGAGCCTGTTTACAACCAGTATTTTTTTTGTGATTAAATTTTTATTAATGTTTTAACTGAAAAAGAAGTGGAATGGAACATTATATTATCCAAAAAGCATATAACAGTGGAGATAAATCAGCAGTACAACCAGTATAAACATGTTTCTTTGATTATCCAATTACAAGTGGACAGCTCTAAATCGGTCTCTTCACACCTAGCATTAGATTTCGCCTCCACATGCATCTCAAATGCCACACAAAAACCATAAGCTGATGACTGTACTGTGCCTCTGTAGGTGGTTGGATTGGTTCTGAGATTGGGAAGACCATGGAGCGATATGACCCCGAGGAGAACAAGTGGGAGGTCATCGGCAGCATGGCAGTTCCTCGTTACTACTTTGGCTGCTGTGAGCTACAAGGTGTGTTCCTCCCCGTTTTTTGCGCGCAATCCAGTGCATCTTGCAAGTTTAGTTTTGTTGTCAGTGTTCAGACACAATTTCACACACACTTTGAAATTCTTTTCTTCTCTGTTGACTTGGATACTTAGTGAAGTAGCTCGAAGCTAAATGCTGTTGTCAGGGATGTATAAATTACAGAGGGGACACACTTTTTTTAGAAGGCAGCATTGGAACCCTCCCCTTTTTACAGTAGGAAAACTCATATTTAAAAACAACAACAAAAAAGGAGAAATTGCACTCACTAGGTAATAATCAAAGTTTGATCCATGAAAAAACAAGTTGTAGCAAATTTAAATTTCCCATTATAGTATGGATAAGTGTGTGTGATTCTGAAGGCACGGGAGTTGAAATGGTGTTTGTATCTTATAAATCGTTATATATTACAAAGAAAGTATGGAAATGTATGAAAATGAGAATAACTTGAAAAATTAGAAGAATTTCCTTTTTTTTAAAGAGTGAGTGTCGACGAGAGAATTATAGCCGTGATGAAATACAGTATAACAGCACGACCTCGAGTGAAATGGCCTATTACTTTTATACAAGCATAGTTTATTAGTTAACAGTAATACAGGACAACAGATTATGGTTTGTTTGTTCATCCAATGATTTTTTTGGCTCCTCCGACACAAATACTTCCGCAACCACTGCAAGTGATAGCTGTTGCCTAGCAACTTTTTCCTGCAAACTAGCATGTTATTTTGTGTTAGTAATGTCTACATGTTATGCGCATGGCAGCTGCTTAGTATCATGTTTAATTATCTGTGTTTCCAGTTAAATAAGTTGTGTGTCTCTCTTGACTTGCCGAAGCGATTAGGAAGAATCCTTACCGTCTCATAACTGCAGTCTCTGCCGCCTCCAGCTGCCTCACTTCGCTGAGGAAACTCTGGCTCCCGTCGCCAGTGAAGACAGACGAGAGGTCAACCTTTAGAGTCCCTGCCGGGCAAACGACTGTCAAACATCCCGGCTTTAAAAGGCTCCTCCTCTCCGCGCCACAAGTTCGTAGTAGCGCACAGTCTTATAGCACCAGGCGGGGTTAGCCAGCTAGCTATACTGAGGCAGCTAAGCTAAAAACAACAGCGCGGTAATGGCTCCACAACTCCACAGAAAAGCCTTCACAGCGGCTTGTTGAATAACTCCGCTGCCACCAATGTAACAAAGCGTCCCGGGTTCGCCTAACTGGATAACTAATAAAACAATAAACCGGAGGACGGTGTGACAGCTCCCAACAGCAACGGCTGCCTTTTTATTTTCAGTTGCCAAAACTTTCACACAGGTATGAGCGCTGAAAAGAGTGGAAGTTCCCCCCATTACCTGTTTTTCCCTGCTACCGGGCAGCTCCAGAGGGACACACAGTAGGCCTCCAAAACAGTCCGTTACACTACAGTCTGCAGTAAGGTTAGATAACTACCGACGGTTAATGTAGACCTAATTCACGATTTAGAACAGCCTTGAAGCGGAGTGATACACGAAGAGTTAAAAGTCCCAGCGCCGTTGTAGCCTACTTCATATCAGCGCTCGTGGAATGCCTCTGGACCAATCAAATTGCTTGGTCTGAACTAACTGCTGTATAAAAACTATTTTAGTGGACCTCCCAGTGTCAACTTTGTAATAGCAGACACATTTCAAATTTCTAGCTTTGTGGGGTTTAAAGTAGTTCAATTTTTATTTTTGATATATCTCTAAACGTGTAAAAGAGATGAAAAATGTTTCATTTTTGCATACTTTGTTAAATATTATCATTCATAGAAATACTCCACCTAACACATTTTACATTATTGCTACACCCTCATTGTTACTGGTCTTTCAAAAAGGTGTCTGTGCAAAATTTGTTTGTGACAATTTTGTATTTTTAAAGTGTTTTTGCTCTATTTTTTATACTGAACAAATAGTTTGATATTCCTTTTGGTTTTACATGTAGGACAGATATAAGGGCACTATTAGTGCAAATTTGAACTTAATCCAATCGATTGGTGTAAAAAATTTTGCCCCTGGGGTGAATCAGTCTAGCGATCAATTTTTAAAATCACTTTGTGCTGTATATTTTGTTAAACACATCCATTTTCTGAAAACATATCAAAATTCTGCCCCTGGTTAACTCTTTCCAGGATTTATTTATGTAATTGGAGGAATCAGTGACGAAGGAATGGAGCTGCGTTCAGCCGAGGTGTATGACCCCATCTCCCGCCGATGGAGCGCCTTGCCAGTCATGGTCACACGTCGAGCCTATGTGGGCGTCGCCTGCCTCAATAACTGCATTTATGCAGTGGGTGGCTGGAATGAGGCACTGGGTGCACTGGAGACAGTGGAGAAGTACTGTCCAGAAGAGGTAAAGTGGGACAATTTAATATTTAATCAGTTTTCTGTGTGTCATAACTCCTTACCTCTGTACTTGTCTTTCTACAGGAGAAATGGGTTGAGGTGGCCTCTATGTCTACTGCTCGTGCAGGTGTGTCAGTGTCAGCAGTTAATGGGCTGCTGTACGCCGTCGGTGGCAGGGCCGCCAGCAGAGATTTCTCTGCCCCGGTGACAGTGGACTCTGTGGAAATCTATGACCCTCACCTGGACACCTGGACTGAAGTCGGAAACATGATCACCAGCCGCTGTGACGGCGGGCTGGCTGTGCTGTAATAGCCAAACTGTGAACGTCCATATCATCCCAACACAGCAAACGTTGAAGAAAAGCTGCACCTTAAGAAACACAAAATTGTTTCTGTCTCAAATAGGCTTTCACATGATCATACTCTATGTGTTACAGATGTGTATTTCTTTTTTATTTGTCCATAACATTTGACATTCATTGAACATTTGACAGTAGATCTGAAACTGGAAAACTGCCAAAACTGCTTACACTGTTACACGTCTCGTCGTCACTAAATGCTTTTACAAGAATATCCGTGGAAACACACTTGTGTTCCTCTCGTGTATTTGAAGACAAACGATCCTTGTGATAAGGATATTTTTCACAGCGGAGGGGGTCTTTTTTAAATGGACCAGAGTTTTTAGTCTCGAGTGTAAGTGTCCTTTGGGGTATACTGCGAACAGTTCTTGGATAAGATGTGAAAGCACTGTTTTTTAAATTAGTTTTCTCTTTATGTTTTTTAAAGGGACACTTCACTAAAAAATCAAAAATACAAACTCTTCCTGTTCATGCTGTACAGCTATTTAGATTGTTCTGGTTTGAGTTGCTGAGTGTTGGAGATATCGGCCGTAGAGATGTCTGCCTTTGCTCCAATACAATGTTTCTTTTCAGATATCGAGACGTGGTTACTCAAGATAATCCACAGACCATGTTGTGTTTAGTTTCATGTAGGAACGGATGTAGGAAAAGGATCTTTTTGCTTCCAGACTACATTTGCCTACAGTATCTCCGCGAAGGAGGAAGCATGCATCTGCTGCTAGCACCACTGAGCGAGCTAATGTTACTGCTCAGACAAGAAGGACGCCATTAATGTTTACATCTCGTACTGTCATGAGCCTCTTGTGCATAAAAAGATGCACGCTTTGAGCACCACAAGCCAAGTGGCATCTGGTTCCATTATATTGGAGAGAAGGCAGACATCTTTACGGGTGATATCTCAAACACTCTGCAACTCACACCAAAACAATCAATAAATAGCACTACAGGTAAAAGGAAAAATAAGTATTTTGATTTGGGGGTGAATTGTCCCTTTAAAGAAATGTTTGGGGTGAGTGCATTGCTACTTAGAAGATTTATCAAACCACTTGAGGCTATTTAATAATGGAACCAAAGTTCCACGGTATGTGATTCCTGTAAATAAGTATAAACTTGAACAGCACACCAGTGCAGTTATCACTCAGTAAATCTCACTGGATTATTTTTGTATATACAATACTGTAAATATTCGTGCCTCATAGCCGCTATTACACTCAAATCCAAACAAATGAAAAGTGTTTTGTCATTTCACTCATCAGTGCCGCCTGACATGACCAGAATTTACATTTCAACTTCCTGATGTTGACATACACAACATAGTTTTTTGACAATGCACATATATAGAAATGTTGTTGGTTTTTTTTACCTTCTTTATGGTACGTTATCTTGTTTCATATTTGGATATTAAAGCTCATTACATCTGCAAGCTGAGTGGAGACATTGCACAGTAACAGTATTTCCTGTTATCATTTTGACATCAGCAGACTATTGTTTCAACAGTAATCTTTCATCTTTCATTGGTTGCTTTTCAGAATTAAATAAAATTCATAAAGGAGTTATGTGTGTGCAGGGTTTTAAGGGTTGGCTCAACTCCATCAAAGTCACAATAACACTAACTAACCGATTGAGGCAGCGTTAGACCAGCAGCTCCCATGCTCTGCAACATAAAATTACTGTTTTTGTCAATGGAGTCTAGTGGCTTTGAAGAGAGTGATTTAATGGCTTGAGTTCTCTGTCAGAATTTGCTGATAGCAAGGTACAGCAATGAAATTATTCTACATATAGCGTACAATTTAACTGGTAGATTTTTTTCCAGGCCTCCACAAATGCGCCTGACTTCGAAGCCAATTTGACATGTGACATCTGTAAATCAGTGTATACATTTTTTTGAGCATCACAATTCATGTAAAATGAACTATCTGGAATTTATCCACTCAATCCAATAACATTTCAAAGTCTAGAGGAGACGGACAGTTAAATCATTTTGTCAACATTCATGTTAGCATAGGGTTAAACCAGAAGTTTGCCTGTTTTACGGGTTCAACAATGCAGAATGTAATTTTACCCCCAGAAGTTGTACTTTATGGCTTCATTCACCACTTTTCAACTTTCTTAGGAATGAATGGGGACTTGCCTCTAACTCTGTATCGAGTTCTCTTAATACATCCATAATAATTTTTAGGAGGGCCTTTTTTTGGATGGCTAAACTACATTTTACTGCTGCCTCCCTCCACAGCAGTACATCACTTAGCTTCTGTGTCAGTACTCCTGCCTGCTTCTCCAAACTGGGGGCATGATAACCATCCTTTACTGTAGGTAATACACTGACTATGCACCTCATACAACCCCATTTAAAAAAAAAAAGGACTATCCCTTCACAGGGTTCCCACACATTATCATGGAAAAAAATTCTAAACTTTTCCATGACTTTTTAGGACCCAAAATGTTTTTTTCTTCCAAACTCGCCTGGCAGAATTCAAACATAATATAAGCTAGTTAGAGTACATGAAGGGAGAGACAGAGCATGGGGAGAAAATGAAAAAAAAAGTACATGATGGTAAACAAAACGTCACATATTAACGCATTTAGAGCTACATTATGTTGAAAGCTACAGAAATTAAATTTGCCGTCATGTTACATTAAGTGGAAGGTTATTCACGTAAGTTTACTATAATTTCATATAGATGAAAAAATTCCACTTTTCCAAAACTTTTCAATGATTTTTTTTTTTTTTTTTTTACAAATTTCATGACTTTCCAGGCCTGGAAAATATTATTGTGAAATTCTATAATGTTACAGGTTTTCTATGACCATGGGAATCCTGCCCTTCAAAGCTACAATCCCTCTTTGAGTAGGTCAATATAGGCACCAATTATATTCAAAACAAGGAAAACATTTAAGTGGGAAATGCTCCATTTGTTGCTCTTTTCAGGGAACTTTACATCTTTACAAAGTGCAGCATTTTAGTGATCAAACTCATTATGTTGTAAGAGTCAAGAGTTTCCCTACAGGGCTGTGTGGGAACAATGTGGGATTTTACAAGTGACCTACAAAAAGTGAACTCTGTGTGGACTCAAGCACCACAGTAGGCAGATTCATATTGAAACATATCAGCTTGTCAGGAACCAATTTTTATTAATATCATTAATAATGTGTCATCAGCATCATCAATGAAATGAGTTAGTCTGTTTAAAGCAGAATCAAGTGTGCATTCATTGCCCTTCTTTTCTTGATGAACACGTCAGTTCCACAAAGCGAGGAAGAAAAAGGAAGAGGGGGAGGGGGGAGGGGATGGGGGGATTCAAAGAGGGCTAGGACTGCAGTGAAGGAGGAAACGCAGGGAAAACGACGTCTGGCGGAGCAGGAATCTCCCCCTTCACTGGGATATGATTGGTTTTTCCCTTGTGCAAGAATGACAACAAAAAAATCAAAACAAAAGAAATTCAAAATGGTGCTCTAAAAACAAAGATGAGAGGAAGAGGGGGATTGCTTGCTGGGATGTTGTGTTGGCTGTTGTGTTGTTGTTGTTGGTTTTTTTTGTTCCGTAAAGCCACGTTAGGATTTGATGCAGTCGTCGTCATCAGAGGTCTGGCTGCTGCTACTGGTTTCGGACTCGGAGCCCTCCTCGACGTTCGCCTCCGCCACACTCCTCCAGGGGGTGAAGTGGAGGGTCACACCCCGCGCCCTCGGGAGAGCCCCATTCCTCTGCATGCCGTTCCTCTTCAGCTGGTCAAAGGACACAGACAATTAGTGTGTGTGTATTTATCACATATAATAAAGGACACCTCATGTGCTTTTCCTTGTTTTCTGCCACATAAATACAATGTCGGATGTTCATATTACATGTGGCCAAAGTTTCAAAAGTAATGTCTGTGAGCAAAAACCCTCAGGCTTAAGATCATTCTGAATACCGTTCCAAACTGTTCTTTCTTTACATGTGCAGCTGCTCCAGGCTCGCTACTGCAAGTGTTCATTCTGCTAATAATACAGGTGTTCCAGAAAGACATTTTGAGGAAAATTAAGTGTTTTTGAACACGAAGCCAAACTGCGTGACTATGAATATAAGTCCATTAGATTTAAGTCCTTGCCAAACAAGTTCACACATACTGGAGTTTTT
Source organism: Plectropomus leopardus (assembly GCF_008729295.1). Taxonomy (NCBI): domain Eukaryota; kingdom Metazoa; phylum Chordata; class Actinopteri; order Perciformes; family Serranidae; genus Plectropomus; species Plectropomus leopardus. The sequence continues at coordinate 21,374,524 of NC_056474.1, forward strand.
TGTCGGGTGTCTGTAATGACTTTACAGCACAGGCTCCCCGGAAGTGATGTTTTTATGTCAACCACCCAAAGCAAAGTTGGGAAGAGATTAATTGATTTATGTTCAAATATGCTTTGATTTTGTTGTCTTTTTCTGTTTGGCACTAAATTTTGTTTTGTTTTTTCAACGCTCCATCTGTATGTGTGTGATTCTGATGATGTCTTCTGATACCATGTCTGTTGTCAGTTTAAAATCAAGATTTTTATGGAAAACAGAAGAAACTAGTCCTTCGGAGGAAGGATTAAATAAATAAATAATAAAAGCACCTCTAGCAGTGAATGAAACGCAGTAGGCTCACCTGCAGGCATAAATTATAAGCCTACCTCAACAGTGTTGAGGTAGGCTTATAATACGTCAAATTCTACCACTCTAATTTCCAGAAGGAAGGGGGGCGGTTCAGCACACCAACTTTATAACGTGAACTTGCTCTATTAGAAACCCCATATCAAAGTCTGATCCTGAATATGACCATAACAGGTTCCCTTTAAGTAGGGTTACAGACACAAGGCCCTTCAGTGACTCAAGACGTTTTTCTGATTGCTCACCTGTTCGGTTTTAGTCTGAAACTCTCTCAGCTCGTCCTCTGTCAGAGGCAGGAAGTTGTCATCATTTTCTGGGTACTCCTGCCAGCCCATGGCCTTCAGCAACCTAAGAAGGCACAGCCATTTTCTGCTTAGTTGATTGTTGTGTGAGAGAGAGAGAGAGAGAGACTGACAGACAGAGAGCGAGTGTGTGTACAAGGTCAGTGAGTGTTGTCCTAGTCTATCTCACACGATGTAGCCATACCTACTTCAGACGGAGTTATGTAAGATTTAGCCAAGGTTCACCTCCCTGCGTGTGAACAAGGACACAGCTGCTTCATCCTGACATTAAACCTCCAACAAACGGTGAGATTTTAGCATTCTAGTACGCTGTAAGTTTAGTGCAAGCTACACGGTGTGACATGGATCTTTTAAACTTGCATGTCTGCAGACATCAAGCTTGATTCATGCAGATTGTATGATGACAACGCCTACTGAACAGCAGGCTATCATGTACATCTATTCATGTCATCCATCTATGCCGCTGTAGTAGTAAGAGAAAACATACATGAAGCGAGCCTTCGCTATTGTGGCATTAATATGTGCCAAAAAAAGTCTGAAGAAGAGGAGGAGAATGTGGACGCGGTTGTGCCTGGGGAAAAGAGTCCAACCTGGCAAGCCAATTTTGCAACAAGAGCTCCAAGTAATTCTGAGCATCTATTAGCATTTAGCGCCAGCGTTGCGCTGATCAGTGCATCATTTCATGCCGCATTTCTGTTGGTTGGTTAGGAGACGGAGGTCGTAACAGCAGTCACAGTGAGACGGTCATCCCAAATTTCTGACTGTCAGATATTTTATCCCAGGCTTTCTTTGATCACAAGACTGTGACAACAGCCATTGTTGACCCTGTCTCACTGTGCGACACAGGACCACCGCTTAGAGCCACGACCAAAGATATTGCCATGTTTCTTTCATGTTGGTCATCTTTTATCTGGAACAGCCCAAAATCGCACAGTGTAAACCGGACTTTAGCAGCGCCCAAGGCGATTTAAAGAAAACAAATATTTTTTTCCCTAAGTGCAGAACTAGGATGGGTTCAGCCAGACTCGAGCGCTGGCACAGCACTAATGGAGCTGTGGAGATACAGTGGTTTTTCCTGTGCGAGGTGAGCAGTGTCCTACCTGTGCTCTGCCTCCAGGGAGCTGGACAGGTGTTCGGTGTCTGAGTCACTGAGGGAGTAGGACAGACCGTTCTCATGGCAGACTTCCTCACTGTAAGCTTTGGGCTCTGGGGTGCTGCTTTCACCCTGAGAATATTCACACAACAACACATTAATGAAAAAGGCAAAAATGTGTATTTCCTTTGGATGTTTTGCAACATTTAGTTGCTAAATTTAGCAATTTTTCAGACTTGAATGTACTAGCTGTTCTTTATGTGCAGACAAAACTTGTAATAAGTCTGTCGCACAAAAGCTCTCTTCAATGGAGCATTTTCGTTACTCTGTCATGACCTGTAACTACTGTGCTGTTCTGTGTGATGCGGATTCTGAAAATGAAGCCAAACTGCTGCCCTACCTCCCCTGATGTTCCCGGACTGCTGCTCGTCGTCAGCTCTCCAGTGCCCTCGTCCTTCAGAGCTCGCAAGAACTCACTCTTGCGGTCCGGACCACGCCGCATCAGCTTCAGCCTCGACGGGGCAATGTCTATGGGAGGAGTCGTGCTGGAAGGGTGCTGCAGGTGTGACAGTGTGACAGGAAGAAAGACAGAGACCGGAAGAAGAAAAAAAAAGCAAGTTAACATAATTATTTTTTCCACCGAGACACCATTTATCAGCTTTAAAATTTATTTGGCAAGTAAAATTTATAAGAAACAGAGCCAAATGTATGCCGTCTTAAAACATTTTGCACCAAAAATGTAGTTGCAGACATGCTGTTCAGTGTTTTTGAACATTACAGTTTATGATAACATTTTACAACCGAAGACAGAGCACATACACTGCTGCAAAGGAAAACTTCATGTGCATTTGTGAGTAAGCATCTCAGTCACAAACCACACTAACACATAATTACTATGGTTAGACAAAACCTGTGATTTACTCACACAGTCATGCACGCAGTCATAAGGACTGAGAGTTCAACACAGACTGTTACGCTGGAGTTTCACGTGTCCGCTCGCTCCGCAGTTTTACATGTCAGTAAGGAGTCTGAGTAGACTGCATCGTATTGGGGTTGGAAAATCCCTGAATGAAGTTATATATTTGTCTTTTTCCAACTGTCCTCACCTCTTTCGGGGTGTTGTGCTGTGGTGCATTGACTGGGGTGCTGGGTTTGGCTGCAGAGACGGGGCTGGTGAAGACTGAATCTCGGCCCGGCATGTGAAGGCCAGACTTAGTGATCTCTCTACCACCGGATTTCCACTGGGTGCTCTAAAAGAGAGTACATGTAGTGTGTGTTTGTCACAGACAGAAAGATGGCTTACATAACAGCATGGCTCCTGTGTAACTGGTACTGACATACAATGTGCAAAGCCTGGTATTTACTAAAAGGGAAACTTTATTATTTTTCAACCTGGACCCAATTTCCCCATATTTTTGTGCCTGGGTAACTAATGGAGCCAATTTTTAAAAATTGATTCCGTACTGAGCAGAAGGGCTACACCCGTGAGTTGAATTGTTACAAGACGACAACAATGAACTGCATAAAAGGTTAAGAAAAACGTTTTACATCTCTGTAGGGATCCTTTCTATTATGTTGTAAAATGCTTGTAATACAAATGTGAGCCAATCAGAGAAGGAAACAACCACTTTTAGTGGACATAAATAAACGGTGTGAAGACATTGCAGCCTCTTTTGTGGTCTCTTACTCAGTAATGGAACCAAAATTGTTGTTTCCATTAGTCACTAATACAGAAAAAAATGGGAAAATAGGATCCAGGATGAAACGTTCTTAAGTTTTCCCTTAATGCAAATGTGCACAGTAAGTCGTACTTTGGTGGGGGCCACAGCAGGCTTTGGGACCAGGTTCTTGTAGACGCTGGAGCCTGCAATGGGAGCTTTGCTGCCGTTGGTGGGCAAGGCGCCAGCAGTGGCAAACCCCGCAGAGAAGGCTGTGCTGGGGTCCTCCTTGGAAACTTTCTTGATAACAAGCATCTTGGACACCATCTGTTTGCCACTCGGGGGGTTTTCTGGAACGTGATCAGTCATGCAATGTTACAATGCAGTTTTCATCCTGTCAAATTTTGACAACAAGTATCAGCTGATGTTCTATTATACCATGAATAAATAATTTCTAATGACAATGTAAATGAAAAAATATTGACACAAAAACTGCGGTGAAATTACGAAGTAGTTGGCTCTGATCTTACTTAGGGTGACCTAAGTAAGATCACAGGAGCCGTCTCTTTCTAACCAGATGCATCAGTGTTTAGTTTGAGATATTGTAAAGATATTGTTAAATTGAACAGCGCTGAGTTAGCTTAAAGTAAACATCTACTCCTTCTTAATGATGATTTATGATCTCTTATTACTCACAAACAGACACTAACTAATAAGGCAAACATTGAACATAATTCTGCATTAAGATCAGCTCAATGTTAAGTGAATAAACTTGATGTTTATTTATAGTTTTACTGAGTGAAACAGACATCAAATTTAATAGAAGACCTCATAATATCAGTATTATAAAGCAGTATTAACACAAATAACTTATGGCATAATTTCTATAGGATATGAAAAAAGTTTGAATGCCCCTTAAAGGCAGAGATTCGAGTCATCAATCAGAGACCCCTCAGTTGAGTGAGATACCTTCAAGTCGAGCAGTTGTTTTTTGTTTTTTTTGTTTTTTTTCCCTAGTAAACATGCTGTGCAGTGTGCTTCTGGGGGACGTTTTGGTCTCCAGATTTTGCTGCAGAGTGAACTGAACAAATTATGACTGAAACACTGACATAAATTAGACTCATTATAAAGCCTAAATTTTGACACAAGAAACAAGACGCAAACGACTAAAAAAGACTTTGAAACAAGACGCAAAAGACTAAAATGTGACTTTAAACCAACTTCTAAAGACTAAAAGTAAAACTGATCATTTTGTCAAAATCATCACTCTTACAAAGTTAAGGATTAGAACCTGTCAGACAGAACATTAAACCTTTTTGACTGTCTCTTGTTGATTCAAGAATTTAAATTCAAACTGGACCGTGAGCTCTTACCCCAAACTCCAGCATGGGGAGCCACTGCTCGCATCTGAGTCCCAGGCTTTCCAGTTGTTTCAGGGTTGAGGGAAGGCTGAAAAGACAAAACCCCTGCATTAACTACTGAGCATTCAAATGTTTTATTACAAAGTTATGTCAGCATCTGAGAATCTGAGCATGTTGTTGCCGACAAGATTAAGCCTGATGAGTCAGCGACGGGAAAGTCTTGTGATGCATAATACTCGTGGAATTTGCAGTTTTTGTCACAGTGTAAGTATGGGGAGAAAATGTGAAATGGAAAGTGAAAATGTTTCTGACATAAGCTCTGATTATTTCAGGTAAGGTGCAGAGAGAACAATAACTGTTTTCCTAAAACTACAGTCTGTATTCACAGCGGACTTCACGCTGAGCCCTTTTTATGAAATGATCTAAAAAGCTTCATCACTGACTCAACGAATCTTTCAACAGAGCTTTGTCATTGAAGAACTGTGTTAAGGTCATCAGCACGCTTTAGAAAACCCAGTGAAGGTTATCTACTCACAAAGTCCTCTTCCACAAATTTCAGCTTGTCGTCCTTGCCGTCTTTGCGTTCCTCGTTGGGGAACTTGTCCTGGTACGAGGTGCCCTTGCGGGGATGAAAGTTGCCATTGCGCTGCCGGTGCCCCGCCTGCCTGTCCCTGTCGCCTCCTACCCGTTTGGGGTGGCGTCCCTGGTGGTGGTGGCCGTCCTGGGGACCCCGCGACGCTCCATGCCAGCTGGGTGTGTCCTTCCAACAGGAGCCCCCTGCCAGCCCACCATGCCCTCCTTTGGCCACCCCCGAGTCCACCGAGTCATGCCTCAGAAGCAGAGAAGGCTGCTGCCATCCGTCACCTTATGAGAGAGAACAGATGTACAAGAGTGATGTCATTATGCTTCAGTAAGCGCTGAGTACCAGCGACATGTGGCTTTGACAGACCAGTAAGGTTTATCTGAACAACTTAAGTCTTTTTTCAGTGCTGAACAGTGTTCACTAATTTAGAGCACAAACTAATGAAACCAAAGCAGATCAATAATTCTGTTGTAAGAAAGTTTATTGAATGGCCTTCACCAGCAGAAGTGGTAAGCATTAAAACATCTGCTTCCCTGCTAGCTGGATGGGCAACTAGCAAAATGTCAGCTGAGACTCAGTGTTATTTCCAATATGAGAAACATTGGACAGGACAACATTTTTAGAATTGAGACTCTGAATCCACGCACAAGATATTTGTATTGTTCTGTGCATAACAAACTGAAAACACTAAGGCAGACAATGTTGACGATGTGGATACAGAAAATACTGGAAATCCTCATGAGTCAAATTCATAAAGAGGTCGATTCTGATGTTTTAAGTCCATCTGTTAATGTTTTTGGTTAAAAGGCAAAGTTAGTAAGGCTGAGTTTACACTACATGACTTCAGCCCTGAATTTTCCACTTGCTGAGAGATTTTGAAGGTTCCTGACAAATGCCCCAGATCTCAGCTCTCGAGCACTACACGTCAACAAAGACACGAGCTGAGAGGCTAACCGATGCATCACGGGTGCACTCCAGATTTCCAGAATGCTTCATATCTGAACTCCCACGAAATTTGTCACTGACTTACAGTCAATGAGAGCACAAGTAGAGGGTCGGGAACAGAGACAAAGACCGAGTGCTGCGGCATTTTCCATGGTGTGTGTGAATGTGTGTGTTTGAGATGAAAAGAGAGAAAGTGACAGAGGAGAGGAGAAAAGAAGGTGACAGGTGGACTATTACACACAATGTTTCTGTGAGTTATTAGCCTAATAACTAACACTTCACCATTAACTTTCTACACACCGGCTGTTTGTGTCTGACTGGCACTTCACACAAAAAGCAAGTAGAGACACATAAAGCTGCCTTTCTGCTTTTGGAAGCTGAGAATCAAAAAAGAAAAGGCAAAGAAAAGTGAGGGTCAATGGTGAAAAATCCCCGAGACTGTAAGGACAACTCGGTGAAGAACCTGTCAAACACGAAGCTTAACTTACTCTAGATTACTGCTTGGACACGGGATTGAAATTTTGCCACTGAACCTGAATGCATGCTGATGTTACAGCTGATCATCATATCAAAACCATTCATCCAGAAAAACAACTCTATAGAAACAGAAACAAAACACACTGAATGGAAAAGTGAGATTTCACCAAAATACAGCAGCTTGGTGGATCTTCAGCATTTGTTTTACTCAGGAGGAGATGAGCAACAATGAACTGCCATTTTAAAACTGGAACCACATTAATGCAAGTCTACGTTCGCACACCGAACCACAGGCATCAGCAGAGCGATGCCGTCTACATGCAGAGTACAGAAACTGATCTGTACTTTTGATAAAATCAGATAATATCAAGAGAAAGGACAGATGGTGAGAATGAGTGTGAGTACAAGAGGCGATATGTCATGTAAAAGGAAGCCTCAAAGGGAGATAGGACTCCAACGCCACCTGTCTGCTGCCTGCAAGGCTGCTACAACACCACTGACTTCTGAGCAGGTGGCCTCAATTATGTCCTTTTCCACGACAGGGACCTCAATTATATCCTCTTTCAGCAGAGCTCTGCTGCTCGCCATCATCTTCAACTTTGCACACTGAAAGTCCAACACAATGACTTAACTAGAACTTGTCATGACTGATGAAATGTTTGAAACATAGCCAGCATTATCTCTATCAGGAAAGCTTGATAAAAAAATGGTTCTTCTCATAGATAAAAGTAGCGAGCTTTCAATTATAATCCAAATTCTACTTGTGTAACCATCACTCATAACAAGCTTCAACAAAAGCTCAGTGTTCAATTTCAGCATCTGTCTTTATAATGAATCACCTCAGGAGCTGGTTTGAGACTCATTCTAACCCAGGGGTGTCGTGGGCCACATACAGCCCAATTTGATCTCAAGTGGGCTGGAAACCCATTGCATAATAACCTATAAATAACAACACCTCCGAATCTTTCCCTTTCTGAAAACGTTCATCCATTTACACAACAGACAATGAAATGCCTTGGATGTCTTAATTTCAATCATTTGTATGTATTTCCATTCAGTCAGTCTGCTGTCTTTACATGAGTGTTTTTCCATACATTTCCACTGCTGTGGAGTAATGCTGGCATCATCATGCCAAATAAAAGTGGAAGCTTTTGAGGAGGCAGGTTAGGTTATCCCCTGCCTCACAAACAATTTATAAACTAGTGCCTTAGGAACTGACACAGATTATTTTGCTCTGAAGCTGCTGATTGATGATACTTTGCATAATGTTCATTATCTTTAAATATGACCACAATATGTATTTATTGTTTGGTCTGGGCGGAAAACCCCTGAAGCAGCATATTTCATGAAACACACCGTTTAGCTTGCTCCTGAAATCTGACACCTCTTTCATGATTCCTAACTGCATTTGATGCGAATGAGCGAACATTAGATTGTTTCAGTTATTCCCAATAAAGATGTCCTGACCTGCCTCATGCGTCAGCGAACACGCTAAGCTATGTGCTGCCTGCTTGAAAAACTGCTCACCTTGGCTCAGTTTTCTCAAATCTCTATGCCTCCAACCTATATTCATAGCAAAAGCAGATCGATCCTCAGACTCGATCAGGGTTCAATAGGCTCCCTGAATGTTTCTGTCACTCATAGTATATCTGACAAAACATTCAGGCTCCATCCGCTATGGGGATCCGCAGTTTGCTCATCTGCTGTTTGTTAGTAAGACTTGTTACGCCGCATTCACAAGGGATGCCAAAGCGCCCCAATATGTTGTGTCCCGCAGCCACCCATCAGCGGTCATCTGGCTGTTCTCAGCGTATTTCTCTGCGCTGGTCTGCAGCAATTCTCCTTCTCTGCTCCTCTCTTATCACACAGAGAGCTCTGTCCCTGCTTGCCTGTGTGTCTCTGGCTGTGTAACCGTGTCTGTGAGTGCATGTGTGTGTGTATTTTGTGTGCTTTTCTGCCAGATTTGCTTGCAGAAATAATAGACCAGACGCCGAAACTATCGCTGCAGACTGCGAGCTTGCCACGGTGCTCGGGGGGCCGCAACGCATCCAGTGTGAACTGTCTGACTGCTTAAAATGGCCAGTGAAAGCAAGCGGCCTGAGCTCCAGAGAAATTGGCGCGCTTTGCAACAGTTCCGCCTCAAGTGTGAACTAGGCGTTAGCCTTCACAAGTGCTTCATATCTGGTGCACAAAGTCATTCAGTGGGTCGGGTTGAACCCTTTGTCAGGCACATTCTAGCCCGCGGACCATATGTTTGAAACCCCTGTTCTTGCCAGGTGTTGAAAAGGTGTAAAAGCATTCTTTTCAAGATGAGCAGTCTGTGGTAATAATAACCATTCACTGTCTGATTTTCTCATCCGCAGTCTGTCTCCTCTGTCCTTACGATGACAGCAGCTGAATTTTGCCATTTCTTCTCTGGCTCAGTAAAGTAAAAAAAAAAAGAAAACAGCTCCAGCTACTTCTTCACTTATGATGTAATACAAGGTGCATCGAGCAGAGTCTCTGATCCCTGCTCAGTTCAACCACTGAATGATCTTTGTGAGTGACAGAACTAGTTAGTTAGTCTCTGAGGACGATTAAACCTCTGTCTAGTTCACAGTTAGCTCTGTAATAAAACAACAAGGTCAACAACAAGAGGGCATTTGTCCTGAACAGTTACCTGCTGGAGCGCGCAACGAGCCGTTGTTAAAGAAGCCATCAGAGGAGTTGTGGCGGCGGCGGCTTACAGCGGTTCTGCCGTCTCTGTGGTGGTGGGGCTCACCTTGTTTCTCAAGGTTGGCAGCAGGGGACTGGAGAACACAAAGGGGACAAGGTCAGTCAAAGTGGGGCTCTACATTGACATGGTGGACAATAAACCATGTGCAACTGACGACACAAAAGACCAGAAAACTACAGAAACAGAAATTACCATTTTTCAGGACATTTTTCCCTCTACTTTATCTTTGTCCTTGTGAAGAACTTAGATTGGCATAATCCTGAGTTCATCTCTTACTCCCTCAAAGAACTTAAATAACTCTAAGTGAAACTGTCAATGTAGGGATCTATTTTTAGGGGTAAAAATAGACATCATAGGAACTGAAAACAATCTTTGAATGCTTTATCATTAGAAATGTGTAGCTATGGAAGCCAATAAGATCTTAAAGTCATTGCACTGACACAGCTGTGTGTTTCATAATGCCAACTGCAAATGCTCTTATTCATCTGAATCATATCTTTGTCGTCAGCTGAGGTTCAAAGATCAAGTAAGACTGTTCTTCAGCCCATCCCTGCAAGCATCATCTCAAGGAATTTTTATCACTTCTACAGATGACAGACAGCACTTTGATGTACAGAAAACCTACGGCAGGAGAATAAACTGCAGCTCCAACCCTGGCATGCGTATCCAGACTAATCCCTGAAGACAAATGACATTGAGGTGAAGTCATGTGTCAGCAGGACAGTGACTGTGCACTTGTTTCTCTGTCTTGAGTCTTGATTTCACAGACAGGACACTTAGCTGGTCAATCTCCTCGCTCACAGATTACACTGAGATTCAGACACATTCACAGTCTCAAGTGGACAGTCAGACCAGTCAATACTTTCCCAAATGAAGGACACAATCAATCCAACCATTTCTCTCCATTTGCAATCCCGCCTCCCCAATTCTACTCTTAAGAGGCAATATTTCTGGCTTACTATTTTGTACAATATTCAATCTAAACTAAATGTGGCTGATACAGTTTGGTTCCAGACCCCTAAATTGCAGCCACGTCCCAATTTATGCCAGGCAGTAAAAATAACTCTGGTGTTGCCTCTGTGAATTGCGCTTTCTCCTGTCGGAGTCAATCTGAGCCTTTGTGAGTGAGAATAAGATTCAGGCAGTCTGAAACAACTTAAACACACTGTAGCTCAGCTGGTCAGTGCAGTCAACAGTCTTATCAATGTTCATGATTATTTAGTTAAATTAGTTAAACATTCTCATGAGAAACCACTAAAAACATGAGAAAAAACAAAGCTCGCTTACAAATGATATTCAGCAGCTCTTGCTTGTCTATTACCAAAAAAAATATTAAAATTAAATTAAATCTCAAAAGCTGTCCATTAAAAAAAAAAAAACATCCCCGTGTATGGTTAATTGTCATTTGATGTTATTAAAATTGTTTTTTTTCTTCCGTCATCAGTCTGTTTCATGAAGATACAAAACAAATAGGTGACCCTCTGCTGAACCATGTGCTGACTGCACTGTCAGTCCCTGAGGGTGACTCGTCGCTGACACACACACACACACACACACACACACACACACACACACACACACACACACACACACACAGGTGTACAGGCACACAATCACATCAGGTGCTAGAGCAATGTCACTGACAAGTTACAATTTCAAGCTCTGTCTGTTTTATTTCCCTTTTTTTCCCCCTGTAATCAACTGGCACATGCTCAAACACACACAGTGTACACACACATACACACACACCTTGGCAGGCTGGGGCGTGGAGAAGTTAAGCCAGGCAGGGACAAAGTCATGCTGCGCCATTTAGGTCCAGTGTTTCCGGTCAGTGGATCGAGGCATCAAACCTCATGGCCAGGATCTGACAAAAGAAACGTACAGCAGGAATGACATCTTTTTTTTTTTTTTTTTTTTTTAAATCCAGATTTAGCTATTTCAAGCTCAGAAACACTAATCAGATTTTCTTACATCCCTCCATCTTTGATTTCATGTCATGTCTTTCAAGTGTTTGGTCTACCTGCAGTTATTTAGAAATTCGTAGTGTAAAGGTCTCCCTCAAGAGCCACAAAGAGTCTATTCTTAGCAGAAAACAACAAATCTCAAACTTGCTGCAGCTGTGCCTGTGAAGCTGATAACTGGATGACAGCCTGGATGGAAAATATTTTGTGCAGCATAATACAAGTATGATTTTGCAACGTGTGGATGTGATCGATTTGTATGGCTCGTCAGGCTTAATTCTGCCTAACTTTCACATTTTTCTTGAAAACCATTATGTGTACAAGGTGGAAAATGAACGCTTGCTATGTACAAAATGTTGACTTGTAGGGGACCAAATGACAGCAGTTTATTTTAAAGCTATTTAGTGCATGCATGTTTACAGGAGCCAAGTCAGTGAGGTGAAACTTTATCATTACCCCAGAGTCTGTGGCTCTGAAGTCCTCTGCCTCCTCTCTCGGTCCGGCTGGGCTCGGTTCCTCAGGCCTGTTGGCACTGATCACAGAGTGTGTGCACTGACAGACGGGGAGTGGCGCACCGACAACCCCCTCTCCACCACCTCCAGGACAGCACAGCCCCTTGCCCCAGAGGCAGCTCCCTTCGTCCAGGGTGAAACACTTGGAGATGGGTCAAAAGGTCGCAGGAATGATCTGGAATGGCGATCCAGAGAACTGACCGAGCAGGAAGTAGATTTCAAAGTAGAAGCGCAGAGGGCTGTGACAGAGTCTCCTTTCTTGAACCAGATTCCCACGCAGCTCCTGTGGAGGTCACGTCTCTGATGAATTCCGAATGCTACTGTTTCCAGTCCAGGTGATTTTTTTTCAAAGCAGATTGAATCCTTTACCAATTCATTTGAGCCATTTGCCCTTATTGACAACAGAAAGACTGATTGGACTTGATGCTGAATGGCAAAATGAATTGATTTGACGAGCGATGTGTCTGTGAAGATGAGCCAGGTTGTCTTATTGTTAATACAAGGAAGCAGTCTGTGAAAGATGTCTGCCCTCTAACATGGACAGCAGTTTGTTTAGCAGTTCCACTTTGACACCAGATGAGGGGAGACGGACAGGTGTTGTCCTGCCACACTGCGTGCCAGTATGTGTTTACGTCGACTCACCTTTTACCGAATCATTTTAAGATCTACTGAAACGCATGCAGAAAAGAAAAATGAGTTCAGAGACAGTCTTTTATTGGCAATGGAGGTCACTGCTCACCTCATTAAACTGATGAAAAAGACTGTCTGAGTTTGAAGAAAATAATGCGCAAAGGTTCAAAGTCACATGACAATGAAGGAAGTAAAACCCTATGTTACATTGCCGTCATTTTCAGTTTTGGTTAGTGAAATAGAGATGATGCTAGATGATGCATTCTAGTGCTGCTTTTGTCTTTGTGTGTTTTAATATCACATTTGTAAGGCGCCCATTTAATTATCTGCAGATTTCTGATTGAAGCAGATTTGGGGTGTAACTCTGATTTCATAGATATGCAAGCTCAGGAGATAAACAAAAAATCTTCCACAGAGTCAAAAGGTCCTCGTGTCATGTGATGCACAAGAGTCCATCAAGAGCAATCAAACTCATCTAAAAAGAAATCCTCAAGAAAGCTCAATCAACTTCTTTTTCTCAGTTGGAAAAAAAATGAAGATGAAAATAGCATGCATCCAAAATTTTGTGAAGCCGGTCTTTCCTTCCGTTCTTTAATAAGTTTTTTGCTCAAACGTGAGGTTTCAGCACTGCAGTGTCTCGTTTTCTTGCTGAGGGTTCACTGGTATCTGCACAGGAACACACCGGACCTGCATTACACAAAAACAGCCTTCGTTTAGAAAACATATCTCAAAGTTCGGTCAGTGCACTTATCTTAACTAATAGAAATTAATACACAAGTCCTGGAAATAGAATCCTACATTATGACTTAATATCTAAAGTAATCATTCTGATTTTTTAAAACTGTTCAGTGTTCATTAAGCTCAATGGTAGACAACCTGCGACTCCTTAGCTCATCTCCAGTGGCTCAATGTCGCTTTGACAAAAAAAAAAACCAAACACAAAAAAAAAAAAAAAAGGAAATAAACGTTTTCATCCATCGTTGTTGCGGGCCTTAGGTGATTTTTACATTTGACAATTGTATAAATGTGTAGCCTGTGCACTGAATAAAAAATGTTAATTCCTCAACTAAAATGTGCGTCATATACGTCTTTTCCCTTCATTTTTCCCGAGCCTCAATGGCAGTGGCTAGTCTTGATTCTCCTTGGCTAGCTAGCTTTAGCTTCCAAATTTAGAGAAGGAAACATCTCAGAGAAAAATGTAGAATAGTGCATGGTAAGACTTGTTTGCTATCACTGCCAACACTACAACATTTAAGTACCAAAGAATCATAAATGGACCACTGAAGAGTACATATCTTGTGGTAAAATGTGTTACCTTCAATATAACACTCAAAGGTATTGCATCTCCAGTGTGTGTGTTTGTGTGTGTGTGTGTTTGTTGTGTTTTACAGGATATTTTTTTAAATCCAGCTTAAGATGGTGGGATACTTTGCCTCCAAAGACTTAACAATTTTTGTGGAAAATTTTTGTTTTCATTCAGGTTTATCTGGTTCTCCGACAGTTCAGTCACAAAAGTCAGCACATTTGCTTGCGCTTTTCACCCTAGAGTCAATTAACATAATTAGCATCTCCATTGTCTCTAAAACAGATGGCTACACACACACAAGTAAACACACCAACACCTGTGCAGCATTGTCTGGTTTCAGTTCTGACTGAATATTTCATTATCACTAATGCAACAAATCCTAAAAGGTATTTTAAGTTTCTATCCTTAGTTTTTCTATGTTAAAAAAGTGGTTGCCACTGATAGCAACTAAAGGCCAAGAATTGATTCCAGTTTCAACAAAAAGCAACCTGGCAACTCTACCTGGACTGTCGAGCCCTGCCAAAGGTAAGCAGCGCAATCACACACATCTTCTGGATGAATTTGACTGATATCAACTTCATTTCGGCCAGGTTGAGAAAACATGCTAACATTTCAGCATGATGGCTTTTATCAGAGCAGCTTTGGGTATTCAATGTTGGAACTATATGAACTTTGGTTTGGCAAAACAAACAAAATCTGGGAAGGCGCATCCTCTGAAAGAAGCCCTAACCTCCATTATGAATCAACATAATGTTAAGGCACTACAAACTACAACTTCCAATATAATCCTTAAGTTGAATCGACACCTGTCTGTAAGATTTATTGCAAGACTGTTGTATTAGATTTCGTTTGCCTTGTAAATGGCAACTAAGTAAACTGATTAATTAAGCAAAAATTAACATTTCCCTTGAGATCTCTATAGCTGTGTGCACATAACTAAACATTATGCAAGATGCTCCTGCTTTACTGAATAACTTGATCAATAAAATCTTCAAAACAGCTTCCAATGCAAGAGACAAGACCATGCTTTACAACAAACTGCTTTCGACACTTCAGATACATTATGAGAGGTATGAGAGAAAAAATCATGACTCAGTGATCTCAGAGGCATTTCATGCAGAAAGCTGGCTCTTTTATAAAATTGTGACGGCTTTGGTAAATGAAATATTTATAACTGTGTAAAAATAACTCGAACACTTTCTTCCTCGGTACTTCTCCCCAGACTGCTGCGCATCCAAACAGGCCTGACGGTGAGTGCATGAAACTGAGGTTTACAGTCGATCCTCCAGCCCTTGTTCAACCATGCGATATGATTACATCTCCATCACCTAAACAAAATTAACCCCTACATGCACAAACACGCTGTTACCATGTTACCAACGTATTCCCACTGAACTATTACGTAACAGCTCAACATCAATGAGTTTGCCACGGACCCGAGCTACTATGTGCAGCACAGACATTTAGCGCTGCTTCCCTGTGAAACAATACTCAAACGAATGACAGCAACGCAATACTTTTTTCGGAAAGTACCCAGAGTATTATTATTACACACTGTGTCAAACCCACATGTCCACAAACACTGCAGTAATTCACCACAAAGTAACGTAACATGCACGTTTCACCAAGCTAAATAGCTGAGTAATGTTATGGATTAAAGTGCATCGAAATAAATTAAGACGCAAGGCGATGTTTGCGTAACAGTCAATCACTAACTTAACAAGGTTATCAGATCTGCCCTAACTCTGCTGCTAGCTAACTCTGCTTAGTTAACTAGGGTTAACGTTAGCATTTGTTAGCTAGTAGCTGGCGTTAACCAGTCTGTTAAGTAACGTTAGCCAACGAATACTGCTAGGTAGTTGAAATGAAATGATGTTGTTAGGGGGCTTAGCAAAGTAAAAACGTATTCAATATGCTCACGGTGGCTGAAACAGTCTATTTAAACAGCTGTCACGTAAAACAATAGAGGTAAACAGACCTGGCTTCGTTGGAACAACACAGTTTCAAAATGGCTACCTTAGCAGCGGCAGCACACATTTATCAGCTTGCTAAGTGCTAGCGGCTAACTTGCAGTGTTTCATGACGATACCGTGTACCTCCTCCGAAGCATCGTCGCTTCCGATACAGAATGATTAAAGTATACATAGAATATGGATACATGAACGAGATTGTACCTCTTTGCAATGGTAAACTCCGTAAGTAATACGCTATTGATGTTTGTTTGGGTTTTCTTACCACTGGCGCTGCCACTGAGGGATTCGAACAGCCTCAACGATGATGCGTTCAAGATCTGTCACGATTATGCAACTCAACGAGGTCCCGCAGTGTTTTTAAAGTCGGAAAAGCTTAAAAGTCCACTTATGTACATTATTTTACATTCAGAAAAAACAACGTGTCCACACATGACATTATGACATTATATTTTTCAAATATTTCTCAAATTATTGCTTGAACACGATGTAGATAGCGCGTATAGCGGGATATTACCATCTTGAACATAACTTAATGCCTCCCCCGCCACTGACAGCCAAACCAGTCGATATCAGAGCCAGTGTCATCATTCAGTTTGAGCACATTAGTAGACAGGCATTTAATCGAGCATCGATAAAATGGCAGCTTGCAAACGACCTTTAGTTTAGCCAGTAATCGCAAACTTTTATAACAACCAACTCCGTGTAATTGTGTCTGGAGTGGCCGTGGCAAACCATTTAATGACAAAAAATTAAAGGGTAACGTTTAGGTAACAGAAACTTCCGTGTGTTATTGGTTGTTACAGTATGATACCTCTGTATTGCATCAGGTTGATAGCTGCTAGCTGGCTAATAGCTAGCCTGTAGTACTTATATCATGGATAAAATATCCATATGAGCAGTGTTTTGTTACTAATTAATAACGTGCCTCGTTTCAGATTGAAAATGAGTAGATTTGCATCTGGAAGACGCATCATTTCTGGGGTAAGTCAGAATTTGACCATTGATCAATTCCATCTGCTTTATGAATATTGTATTTTATGAATAGAATATATCTTAATATTTCTTAGCATTTAGTATTTTGATTTGTGTGGTATGATCTTTATAATGTATATTCTATTTAGGTGCAGTGCCACTATAACCAGCTGCCATTATATATATATATATATATATTCCCAAATTTGGATCAATAAAGTCTGTCTGTCAATCTGTCTATCTAAATACAGAGATACTTCACATGCTGGCAGGATTTATAAATAAGAATACAGATATCTTACTAGAGAATGACTTATGAAGAGTCTAAAGTCATCTGTTAGAATAATACTTGACTAAAAGTCTTAAAGAGTCGGATATTTGATGTATCTAAGTATCAGACCTGTTTTTTTTTTTAATTATACTGAATGTAATTAAGTATTGAAAATAAAAGTAAATGCTGTTAATAAAAAGCAAGCGGTCAGAAATTTTGAATTATGTTTACTTCTTCGTAACATGTACACCACCTTAAGAATGAAGCCTACATTACACTTGAAGAAAAGCAAGGCTGTTTTTACAACATTAAGGATTTTACGAACAAAATCCAGTTTTTCCTTTCCTCCCGTTCCAACATTTGTCCAAAGTATTACATTTTATTTAAGAAAAGTAGTGGATAAAAAGTAAAAGTTGACAGAAAAAAAAAAAAAAACTCAAGTAATGAATAGATACTCCCAAAAAATACTTAAATAACAATTTATTATTAATTTGGTAATTACACCACTGTTACATACTCTTTAATGTTTATATATTCTCAGGTTCCAGTATGGAGATGTCTTCAGCAGATAACCAGAGCACCAAACTACACAACAAAAGCTCAGCCACTGTTTGGCCCTCAAACCTCCTCGGTGCTAATGCCATGTAGACTACCTCCTACCAACAGGTTGTTGAGTATCAGGCCTGTGAGCTGGTCTGCCTCACGCCTCTGCCACGGGAATTCACGAGGCACCACAGAGAGCAACAACAGCAAAGAGGGTTTCAGTTTGAGGGCCCTCACCCAGGCTCCCAAACCAGCTCTCTACCTCGGTGTCTCTGGGCTCATCCCGTTCGTGTCTGCCCCTCTCCTGATGGCTGCCACACAGTCCTTCTACCCTGAACTTGCGTATGCTCAAGTGGTCTACGGAGCCTCCATAGTCTCCTTCCTTGGAGGTGCCCGCTGGGGGTTTGCCATCCCTGCTGGAAGTCCTGCTCAGCCTGACTGGATGAACTTGGGCAACAGTGTGGTGCCTTCACTTCTGGCCTGGCTGGCACTGCTCTGCAGGGACAATATTACAGAGGGAGCCCTGGTAGTTATCATGGGACTGGGTCTCTCTCTGCACTATGACCTGACCCTGCTGCCTGGCTACCCCTCCTGGTTCAAAGCCATGCGCACCCTCCTCACTCTGGTCGCCACCTTCTCACTGGTGGCTACTTTGACAATTAAAAAATACTGCACAGAGAAGAAGATCAAAGAGATTCAGACCTGACTGATGAGGACAGTTTGTACTTTGAGCCACTTAATAAAAATGTAAAATTCAGTGCAGATGTGCAGACATCTTTCATTTTCTAGATATATCTTTTTCACAGCTGATATTCTGATTCATCATTTAAAGGAAAACTGACATAAGGAACATAAATATTGAATGAAAAAGTAGCATCTAGCTAACTAAATACTATACTACCTATATGAAGTTTTGGGCAGTTTCTCTGCAAATGACAAATTGTTTCTCTGTCTAACTAGTGTATCCTCACTGTTCAAATCAGCTACTGTGAGCAATTCATTCAGGATCAAACCAGATTTATCAACCAATACTTTATTGAACTTGATAGGTTACACATGTGAACAAACACAAACATAATAGGCACTGAAAAACACATATTTACAACCAGCAAACAAGTGCGGGGGCAGTAAGAGCTCGGCGTGTTGGTGAATCTCTGCAAGAGATGGAGGCAAAAACCTGGAGGAGTTCAGCTTCACTGACTGCAAGAGAAGAGGAGTTTGAGTTCGACTAAACAGCAGAAAACAAACATTATAAGCTGAAATGTATTCAGCTCTGAAATTTTGGTAATCTGCTTTTTTTATCACTTGTTCTGAGCTATAAAAGGGTTTTGGGCTGCAACTAAGAACTGCCAATAAAATGTCAGAAAATAGTGCAACATGCCCTGTGTAATTTCCCAGAGTCCAATGTGACATCTTTAAATGGGTCTGATTTAAACAGCCCAAATAATCCAAAGCTATTCAGTTTATCATCATGTATGACAAAAAGGCAACGAATTCTCACATTTAAAAAGCAAGAACCCAGCAAATGGTTGGCTTTTTGGCTTAAAATGTTTTACCCATACGATTATTTGTTGATTAATTGTTATTTACGGCACTATTAACACGTCTGTCTGTCCAGAGGGAGAGATCCCTCTTCAGTCGCTCTTCCTGAGGAACATTTTTTTTTTCCACCATTACAGAGTTTTTTTGGTGAGTTTTTCCATAGTTGATGTGAGGGTCTAAGGACAGAGGGATGTCATATACTTTAAGGCCCTCTGAGGCATACTGTGTTTTGTGATAATGGGCTTTACAAATAAAATGTATTAAATTGACACTAAAAATAATTCAGTGGACCAATGCCAAATTGAATGTGTGGTTCCAGGATAAAAAAAATCTTTGAAGTTGCAAACATAATTTTGATGAGTTGTACTGACATAATAATGTTGATAAATCCATCAACTAACTACTGCGTGCAATTTAAACTCAAATTTATGTGTAAATTGATTTAAAACTAAATTTTAAGTTGTAGGAAGGTAATGAAATCGCTTGATAACTGGACTTTTCTCCACCTTCATTCAAATATCTGGACACATTCAGACAGTTCAGACTGTGTTGGGGAGCTGCAGGCCAAACAACTGCAACACAAAGGACATTAAAACTTTAAAACTTGTGTTTTACTATCAGTTATTAAGTAAGGGCTACTCAGAAATGCCTTTGATTGTAGATGAGCTTATTCCCTGAACTCAGTGTAGTGCCTTGTTGTCATACCTCAAACAGATGGATGCCAACCGTTGCGTTTATTGTTTTGTTGTTGAGCCACAGTTTGTTTTCAGAGTGGATAGTATTATGGCCTTGTTGATGACCTCAGCAAACACTGTCTCGCTTACCTCTTGACTTCCGTACTCTTAGCGTGTCCGTTAGTGTCTCCGTTGGCTTCGTGAACGCCGTTAGGTTGACCATCATTCTGCTTCACCTTCTTGACCACGCCCTCCTTCACCGGACTCTCCTCAGGCTTCCTCTGAGATACAGACGGGTTCATTTCAATGAGTCTAACTGCTGTGAAACTACAAATCTGTGCAGTTTATTTTCAGATTCCATTAAAACCCAAACATGTGGCTCCCTGACCTTCTTCCTGACGAGGTGGGAGATGTCAGAGACTGGAGCCGTGGACGCGTGTCCGTTGGTAGAGCTGACTCCGTTGGCTGATGTGCCGTTTATCTGGTTAGAGGATAAAACCACAGTCACGCATCAGGAATCAGCAAGAGAGAAAAAATAACACTGATCAAATCATTTCAGTGTAGGCCATACAACAAGTACGTAAACACACACACAGAGGTCCATCACCAGCAGGTTTTCTCAAATCATTGTAGTACTTCATGGTATTTAGAGTCACACCTTTGAGCTGCATGAGGAGTCTCCGTTCTGCGCCGTGGAGCCGGGAAATCCAGAGGAAGTGGAGCCTCCATCCTGACAGGTACATTGAATTAGGTTAGAATCAACTGTATACAGCTCTTCTTGTTGATTTACACATGCGACAAATCTCAAACAGGATGAAAAATGTATTAATAGAATACAAAATCATATGGGGATCATCTATAGAAGAAGGGACAGCAATTAAAAAGAGACAAATGAAAACGAAAAACGACTCATCTCTTCAAATGTAAATTCAATAACATTTCCTTCATTTCCCTTCTTTGGGCTGATGCGTGTTGATGCTAAAAGAGACAGTTCACCCCTAAATCAACACATTTTTCCTCTCACCTGTTGTCTTAATTATTAATCTAGATTGTTTTCGTGAGTTTGAAGAGTGTTGGAGATATCAGCCGCAGAGATGTGCGCTCTCTCTCCAGCATCATGGAACTAGATGGCACTTGGCTTGTGGTGCTTAAAGCATCAAACTTACATTTAAAAAAAAATGTGGCAAGCTTAAAAAAAAAAAATGTTCTGTGCGATTTAAAAAAAAAAAAAAAAACTGTCCAAAAAAATACTGACGTGCAAATAAATTGCACTGAGGGAAAAAAAAAAGCCCTGGTGTGTAAATCTGATGACAGCTCAAGTATTTTACACAAGAAACGATATCTTCAGCTCCCACTATACAATTCTGTACATTTGACACATGTGAACACTACATCTATCAGTACTGATGTGTAAAATGATTATTATGAAAATATTAATGTACTTCTCACTAGTGAGTGATATGTAGGGACATCACAAACTATGCCTGTTTGTATTTTACCGTTAAACAATCCATCCCTAACTCACCAGTGCAGCCTTTGCCGTTTCCGCAGCAGCGTTCATCATTTTCAGACTTTCTGCGGCGTCCTCCACCTTTTCCTGGATGTCTGGCAGCAGAGCCTTCAGCTCCTCCATCTCCTTCCTCTCAGCTGGCAGAGCCTCCGGACCCTCGGCCTGGTCGATCAGCCCCTGCAGTTTGTCTGCAGGTCGCAGCGGGAATGTCAGCATCATACGAACAAACGCGGTTGACCTGATGCCACTTTGAAAACACGGCTGATAAAGAAATAAACATGTAAAACATAAAAGATGTTTTTTTTTCCTGCTCACCCAGCCTGCTCTTTATGACAGAGATGGAGCTCTTCAGCGCCTCGATGGCCTCGCTGTATTGGAGGTTTAAGCTGTAGGTCACACCAAGCTGGTAGTGAGTCTCAGCCAGCAGGCGGCTGTCTGAGTCCAGGTGCTTCACCTGCAGCTTCAGACACTCCTGGAAGTCCTCCAACGCCTGAGTGTAGTTTCCTAGAGGAGAGAGGCGACGATAGATGACGCGTTTCTCGACAAAGAAATAAACTCCAGTCTTTGAGTCTTTGAGGCATGTCTGTTTTGTTAAAAAAAAGTTAATGTACAGTCAGAAGAAAACCTGCAAAATAAAGCGCCTATAAAATTTCAGAAATTCCCATCACACAAGGTGCTGCCTACAAAAACGTTTGTGTTTCCAACGATTATTGAAATTCATATTTAACACACAAAAGCAGCAAATCCTCACGTCATCATGTTGGAAACAGCAAATGTTAGCCATTTTGCTTCAACGCATTACTTTAATGATCAAAACTGTCAATCAACTAATCATTTTATCCTTAGAAAAACAAGTATATGACTTGACAAATAAATTAATATGCCATTAAATGTACCAACAACATTATAAATTTACCAATATGAAATTATTATTATATTTCTTCTGTATTTACCTTTGTATTAATTCCCATATTTATTACTTTCTCATTTAATTTCCTCTGGTATTTTTTCAATTTGTTTTCATTTTAAAATGTAATTATTAAATCATTATTTTAAATTTAATTTTGAATGTGTTAATTCATTTTATGGCTTTTTTTGTTATAATTTGATCTTTTAGTTTTATACTTTAACATGAGGCTCAGGTGCTCACTTTATCTTCTAGGATTTCTTTTTGGTGTATTGCACGTTACCCTCGTGAAGCACCGTGACTTGTCTGTGAAAATCGCCATAGAAATAAATTTTACTTCTTGAGTCATTTATTTTTGATTTTGGCAGCTTCTGTCCTCTATATGTAGGGGTCACAACAACAATAAAATGCAGAACTGAAGATCGGTACCTGATTCTGAGGAAACCTCTCCCAGTTTTAAGTGCGTCTGGGCAGCCATGAGTTGATCCTCTTTGGTCTCTTTCCTGGTTAAAAAAAACAAACAAAAATCATCAGTTAACAGTGACGCTGTGGCTCAGTGACCATCAAATCCAGATCTTCACAATCCGGGCTCAGTGCAGCGCCGGTGTTCATCACCTTCTGTAGATGACTTTAGCTACTTCCAGCATCTCCCAGGCCAGCTGCAGGTTCCCCACCTCCTCTTCATCATCATCACTGTCCTGAAACACACAGGAGTTTTAGGATCCAACACTTAAAATCACACCATCAGCCGAGTCATTCTGATGTGGCCGATTGGTCGAGTACCTTCTCAGCAGCTCCGTCTCCTTGTTCTTCTGCATCACACTCCATTTCTGCATCATCACCGTCCTCCCCCTCCTCCTCTTCCTCACCATCTGAAACACCAACGACATGTGTTCAGGTAAATTGTGCCGACAATCAAAAGTCCATTTGCAATGAAGGTCTGTAGCTCTAGAAGAGAAATTCACCTTCTGCTTCCTCTTCCTTATCTCCCGATTCTTTCTCGGCTTCTTTGTCATTTTCGGTCTTCTCTTCACTTTTATCAGATTTGCCTCCGTTTGCCACGCTGTGCTTTTGCTCCTCTTTCTCTGCAGCTTTCTGTGGCTCATCACCAGGTTTTTCTACGTCACCGTTCTTCTCTTTATCGTCGCTAGGCTTCTCTTTAACCTTCTCTGCGTCTTCACTTTTCTTCTCCGCGTCTTCACTTTTCTTCTCCGCGTCTTCACTTTTCTTCTCCGCCATGGCGTCATACACCTGAACCCTCAGCTCATCTCTGGTTTTCTCTGTTAAATTCGGAGAGGACAGTTAGGATGAGCAGTGTAAAAAGCTTCCTTTACTCTATATTTTAAAAGATAAAATCATCCAAACCAAAACAAATCAGGCCCTTAGTCCTCCAACCTTTAAGCTATGGATCCAGGATCATATTCACCATCTGACTCAAGTGTTTGTTTGTTTTTTTAAATGTTATGTTATTCTCTCACCATCAATGTTTTCTGTGCTGTCAACATTGGAGTCTTTGGGTTTTTCTTCATCCTCCTCCTCCTCTGGTACTCCCTCCAGAGCATTACCCAGGACTGAGTTCTCCATCCTACAACAACAGTGTCTGTCAGCTCTGCATTTTCACAAGTTTGACCAAAATGACCAACACAGCCTAGCACAATCCTAAACTGGGCCACAGTGATACCAAAGCTCCAAAATCTTTTTTTTTAATCCTGTAAAGCGCACTATTTCAATACATTGTGTCAGAGACTGTGTCATATTAGGAATACCATGTGACTGATGTAAGCTTCAAACGTCAGAGTGTGTTTACATGCACATCATTTTCCATTTTTCCCTCATTCTAAAAAGGATATTATTTCTATAAAGGTGTGTCCATGGCTAATAAAAATGAATATTCAAATAATATTGTTGTTTACATGCAGCCATGAAAATGGGATTTTCCTTCATTTTTCCAGCAGTGGCGGACCTGTTGTGCCATACACAAACAATCTTCTTGCAAAGGTTGGTGTTACGATATCCTTAAACCTGTTGAGATCCAAGTCTGTGTTATCCCTTTTGACCAGAATTTTTTTTATATATATTGTCATAATGTGAAATGATAATGGAATATTATTGTGTATGTTAATGTAGCCACTGGTGCTTCAGAGAGCGCATCACTTTGTTACTATGCTAATGAGAAAAAGTGAGAAATATGGTGACCTACATTAGAAAGACAACCGTAAGTATGAGGACATTCCTACCTGATACCAAGTAATGAGGTAATAAATTAATATGCTAATTTAATGAATGTCATTCTCCATTCCCTTCATACTACGATTCATATGAAATGTTACAGAAATACACAAGTTAAAACATGTGAGCCCACAGTGACACAGAGTCTAAACTTCACCAATAAAGTACATTCAAGATTTGTGTCAACAAAATACTTCAAATGCTTGCTGTTTGGATAATGCATTCAATATTTGATGTAACATGTTACACAATACAATCTACATTTGATGCAGCACAGCGTGTTTAACTTTTACTGCAAACATGAGACTGAAATGATTGAAATCAGAGATGCGTTGTGGTGCTTCAGCTTGCTGTGTGTTTTGCAGACCACCAGATGTCACTGCCCCAAAATTCATTTGCCCATCTCTACTATTCCTTTAGCAATTTAATAACTCCAGACAGACGGGTGGTGGTGGGTAAAAATCAGATCAGATGAATGTATGTTTTGAGTTTACCGTGCTAAATCCAGCAGCGCTTTGCCGCACCAGTAGAAAGCCTCTCCACACTCGTCTGCGGTGTCTCCATACTTTTTAGCTCTGAAATAAAAGAAAAATTAAATGGTAACGTCAGATTATAAGCAGCATGAAAGCACACCCGCAAACTACTCCTCTGTGGTCACTGCATGTGATGACTTTATGCTTTTATTTGTTATACGTGACAATTAGCTAAATAGTTTTGTATCTTTGGCCTGATTAAACACCATGTGAAGATTTCATCTTGGGCTGTGGGAAATTACACAGAGCAGGTTTCACTATTTTCAAGTAGTTTGTTGAAAAAAAAACAATCAAGTAAATAATGGTCAGATAAACTGATTGAAAATTATCTTTAGCTGCAGCCCTACTGCACATATGGAGGAAAATCAAACATCTTTTTGCTTAATACAGTATTTTTGGACTTAATCCTCTTAATATATATAAAGCTCTGATAAATTCTATGAGCATAATCAAAGAAGTGAAAGAGAAAAAAATTAGTATATATATAGTTTCCTTTAATGGACTAATTAATTTTAGTGTTATTTTTTTCACTCACAATAATCGTTTTTAGATTCCCTCATGTAGCCCTGAATTAAGTTTGTCTCCAGAGCTAAATGTTTGTAAACTCTTTGAAACCTGAGCAAACTGGCTTTATTTCTCTCAAAAACACCGGAAGAAGGCAATGAGCAACGAAAAAGAAATGACCCAAAAAAAAAGCAATAATAATAAGTAATTACTAAAAAGTATTATAAAATTACCTGAAAATAGATTTTAAAAATAGTATTTATTTTTTGAAAAAAATGAAGAAAAATAAAATAAGTGAAGAAAAAAAGTTCAAAAAGCAACAAGGAAAAGACCCAGAAAAGGTGCTTAATAAATATGAATAATTCTGTAACCATTGTAAATACGTCAGTCTGATCATCTTTTTCACCCCTAGACATTTTCCCCTGCCTTCAAATAATATTTTTGCTAAATCTACTTATTTCTTGCAATTTGTGGAACATCTTTTATTGCCTTTTTTTTCACATGACCATGAACACAAGAAAAGTGGTGTCGCACCAGGTTTTAAATGATTAAAAGCGCGTTAGCTGTTGCCGTCTGATTTATTAACTTGACAGCATTTTGTGTTAAGCATTTTCTGTGGTGTGGTCTTTGACTCACAGCATGCCGCAGGCCTCCTGCAGGGCGCTCACCGCCTCCACCGCCTTCCCCATCACCAGGTGCCTCTTGCCCGTGCCGATTAGCTTGTTGGCCTCCTCCATGTTCGCTAAACTGCACATAAAGAAAATTAATTATCAGCTCCACTTCATTAAGTTAAAAGCCAAACCCATGGACAGGTCAAATATTGTTACATGTTAACTTCCTTTGTGGAAATAAAAGAGTCTAAGATTGACAACTCGCTTACCTGGACCGAGAAATGCCAAGTGAAAGGTTAAAATGTGTGCCTGCTGGAGTCCCTGCTGCTGCTGTTCAGACCGACTGCTCCGTTGTTTCAATTTGGCGCGAAATATCCCTGCCCTTTCCGGTTGATTTCCGGATTCATAAACCAGCGCGGGAGAATTCTTAAAGGCACGGAGCACACTACTACTACTACTACTACTACTACTACTACTACTACGACGACTACTACTACTACTGCTGCTGCTGCTACTACTACTACTACTACTGCTACTACTACTACCGGATAACTGCAAGTGCAGCTACTGCTACTACAACTTCTACTACAAGTAAGATAAGCAGTATTCAGATCTTTTACTTACGAAAAAGTAGCACTACTACACCGTAAAAAAACAAAACAAACTCCGTTATAGGTTAAAGTCAGACAACATCGTACTCAAGTAAAGGCACAAAAGTATTAGCATTAAAATATACATAAAGTATTAGTAGTTCATGTAGTCATTATGCAGAATGGACCATGCTATAGGATACTGCTGTGTAGTTAACCTATAATATAAAATCCAAATTTATTAGTTTGTTTATTTTTTCTATTTATGATATAAATCTACAAAATAAATAGTAATTGAAATTATCAAATAAATGTAGTGGAGTAAGAAGTAGCCTACAATATGTAAGTAGGGTGTATGCACCTAAAAACTGTTTTAACTGTATACTGTAACTGTTTACTTGACTAAATATGGTGTTCAATATTAAATAAAGATGAAATTATGGTATAATAATTTAAATTAATAAAGACATAAATACACTATAAAGCAACAAAAAAGTGAAATAATAAATAAATGTTCGATAGCCCAGCCCATTATAATTAAAAATTCTGATTCTTTTCATGATAACAGAGTTTATTGCAGATTATTTCTACTTCACTCCAGCTGTTTGTTTGTTTTTTGTTTGTTTGTTTGTTTGTTTTGTCTCAATGTCTTTTTTTCAGAAGAAGAGAAGAAGGCATAGCCATATAAATGATAATTGCTATGGACCTGAAATAATCCCTGTTATTGTGAAAAAAGTGAGAATGGAATAACTTTTCATACCTATGCTAAGGTGTAGATGATGCATGACAACCACCTCTCCACCCGGCTGAGTCTTGGCAAAGTGCTGGAGTCATCAATAGTTAGTGTTTCACTTCCTATGTGCTAAAGTTGTAAAAATGTATAGTCTTGGTTACATTTCATAATCTCTGATTTATTCTTCAATTTATTTGATACTGAGCATTTGGGGTATCCACCTGAATATAGCAACTTTATCAAAGTATAAAATAGCTGATAAAAAGAAGTGGTGGCACTGTATATTTGTGTGTTTTCTGTGCACCCACAGATGAGTGTTGCTGTCATGTCCTGCTGTGAGGGACAGGGATTACCCAGGTTCCCTCTGTGCTTCTCCTGCTGCTTTCACTGGGTCGCTGCCTCATCGAGACAAGTCTGGACCTGGCATCCAATCAACCACACACTGAGACAATCCCACTCAACCCGTCTCACACTGTCTTCATAAAAGACAATGGCTATAATTTCCCAGTAAAATCAACCAACACAACACACTGCAGCTCGTTAAACTCGCATTTCTTGGACAATCAGTTTAAGTGGGAATACTCTCGGGGGATTTTTTTTAAGTAAATGCCAATTTTGCAGAAGATTGAAGGCTTTGTAAATTCTTTTTCATAGTTTGCCATGGTGTACTATCACCCTGCCTTGTAACACAATCACTTTTCATTAACTGGAAAGACATATACATATTTGTATCTTCAGTAGTTTGACATTTTGAGTCATTCATTTTTTGCTTTTTTGCAGAGAGTTAATTAACAAGATTGATACCACTCTTTGTTTGTCCCTTAAAGTGACCTCTCACCCCAAAATCAAAAACGCATATTTTTATTCTTATCTGTAGTGCTGTTACTTAATCTCGATTTTTTTTGGTGTGAGTTTATTGCCAAACGTTAACCCATAGCCATTATGCAGAAAAAAATGTCACATAGACCAATACAATGGCATTTTGTTGAGTGCTGCTCAAATGAGACTCTTTGAACAGATATAAGTTTTGCAATCAAAGAAAGAAATCAAACAAATCAATCCAATTTGATCAGGTTCCAAAGGGTTAATTTCATGTCATGGCAACGGGACAACATAAGTACATATCACTGTAAAAACATTTTGAATTGGCCCGAATTTTCTTTTCTTGTTAAAATTTGCAAAACACTGAAATAGCTGATATGCTGAAAGCTTCACAGAGCAGTGATGCACTACTTGCAGCACAGCACCATTAATCCATCCTCCGTATGTGGGGTCTTAATACATATTGTTCGCCCTCACATTAATGCAGTTGAAGTATTACTCAAAGAGAACATGGAACTGCGTCAATTTACCAACATTACATCAAAAGCACCATTACTTTGCAGCACTTTTTCATCCATTTAAAAGAACTGTTCTGATCATTTGCTGAAAGTGAGCAGGATGATGGACACACGAGTACCCTTTAAACATCCTGTTGCTTTAGAACCGGCAGCGCAGCAGATGCACTAATTACGAGCACATTGTGAAACAGGAGATGAACACAGGGCAGCATTTGATTACTCGCCCACTGCGGTGCCTCTAACAGGAGGTTATTGTGTGTCCCCCTCTTATCTGGCCCTTGATGCGGTGCCCATGGCAACCGCATGCAAAGACATTGGTTGGTGACAGCAAAAAAAAAAGGAGGCATGGTGGAGAGGCTGTGTGAGCAGATAACAGCCTCTGTCTGGCTGGGTTATATAGACTCAGATGAAGTAATATTCTCTGGTAAACAAGCAGGTTTTACTTATCTACAAGTGATGGCTTGAAAACATACAGGATATATTGAGCTTCATTTCCTGAAATTATTTGTCAGCATGTATTCATGGACAGAATGTGAGACTATGGGCCCCTGGGCACAGATATGCAAGTGGCCCCATTACTTCTCCTATATAGGCGCAAGACACAGACTATGTGCTGGTTTTGCATCTCTTTGTTGTCACTTTATGTCTCCTTGTGGGTGTTTTGAATCTTCTCGTAGATGTTTAGGTCCATTTAAGGTCATTTTGAGGTTGTATTCAAAGTTGTATTGAGATAATTTTGTCTTTTCTTGAGGTAATATGGTGCATATTTGTGTAATTTTGTGTCACTTTGTAGTCAGTGTGTTTCTCCTTGTGGTTGTTTTGCAGGCCACTCAATCTGTGCACATTAATCTGAGTGGCTTTCCGCAGGTGAAGGCCAGGAGGGGGCCTGTCTATGGTCACCAGGGTCCATTTGCCAAGCAGCCCATTCGGTGATTCGTCCATGCATGCATAGTTAGGAATTTTGGCATTAGAGTTACAATCAGCTAGTTTGACATAAAACTCCACGACAAAAAAACCCAGCAAAACAATACAATGTGACATACAGCATATGGCTCTATGAAACCAGCTTCAGTTCCCTCTCATTGTGTTTTCACTTCTTGGAGTGTAGTTATTTTCACACATCAGGCTTGTTGTACAGGATAGTATGCTTGGGTTTTGGTTAAACATCGAAAATATGTCTGGATTTTAGCAAATATTCCGTCCAACGAAAGAATTAGTACAGATAGTAAAGTAAAATAAGGGTTGTGTCACCCTCCTATGTTTTAAAAACAGCCCCCTGGAGTCATTAAAGAGGAGTGGTCCAGCCTTTATAACATAACTAACCACCCAGGATACTACCTCCCAGCCATTATGGTATGTCAACAGGAGTTATGTAATATTTGTAAAACTAGCATTTTATGATTGATTAGATTTTATGAATCACTTACAGACAGACACACCAAACAAAACAAAAAGTATTTTTTTGGTACTCAAAATATTCTTAAACATGCACAGTCTAAAGTTTAAATCTATAACAGACTCTCTTTACAGTGAAATGCCAATTTAAATTCCTTTTTCATGATAGAAACTGCTTCCAGTGCTGCATAGACAAAGGCTGCTGCTACTCAACCTCGTCATTAAGTAAATATAGCAGTGGTGAGGAGGAAATGAGAATAAAAAAATTCCTTTTGCAGCCTGCAGGAGAAGTACAAAATGTTGCAACAGTGCACCGCCCCGTGCAGTACGCCGCACTGAAAATAGCTTGGTAGTAAGTGACAAGGAAACATGCAGGAAGAAACTGGCTAGCACATGCAATAGTTTTTCTGAGTTTATAATAAAATAAAGAATATATTAAATGTCCAGTGATCTCTGTATATAATTAATAGAAATTAAGTGTGCTGAATTTGTCCCAGCTAAAAAACAAAAAAACAAAAAAACAAAAAAAACAAGTGTGTACTGGTGCTCTTTTTTTGACCTGCTTTGGGAACTGCTGTTTGAATATTTTTGCATGGAAAATGAGTTTGTCCTGAAATGCACCCAATAATGACAGTTCCCTATTACAATGCAAACAAACACTTTAATGTGGGCATGTTTGTCTTCTTCTGAGGATCTCCAGTTGGCTACATGCACACACACACACACACACACACACACACACACACACACTGACGTCTTCAGTCTGTTTGAAACATAGCCGTTAATCCAGGCAAAAAAGACTAAATAAGAATTGGTGGTTGTGGGGGTGGGGTAGTGACTAAATATCTGATTGGGAAAGTTAATCAGTAAATGGTTGATAAGGCCTTAAGATGCTGCAACAGAGTCAAGGTTGTAGCTGCAGTGTGAATGTGGTGTTTTATGTCTGTTCATGATGACTATGTATTTGGCTCTGTCCTAAAAGAGGTTGAGTCATGTGATAAAACCTCCGTGACCCCTGTGGGTCTGGATGAGGGAACTTCAAACCATTAAACCTGCTCTTTTTGTTTCAGATTAATGTGTTATACACAACTGGCTGTAGAGCTACTCTACTGATTTAAGGTTGACCTGTACTAGTGATGATAATTGAAATAAGAGTGAAAAATATTTCCTTGAGGCTTCTTGTGATTTCACAAGAGCAGTAACCTTCCCCAGAAAAATCATGAGGAAAACTGCAAAGTCATGCTGTGTAGTGGGAGACTAGAGGGTTTGACTGGAAATGGGCTGTAATCACGTTCTGAAACGTCTTATCGCGAGAAGTGAGCCCTGGTATAAATTCCTCACTCGAGTCTGTCACATCCAGCTCGTGCACTCTCGTCTCCCGTGCTAGTGTGGTGTGATCAAAGCCGAGGTATGTGTTATACAATACATTTAATTATGTCCTTTTAAATAATGTTTTGCTCTCCAATGTGTTTTTTTCTCTGTCTATGTGCAAAAATTACGAGTTTTTTTTTGTTATGTAGCTTTGGCTGAATTCACATTCAACAAGTGTTTTTTCACAAAATGCTAATCTAATTCAGACTAATAAAACGACACGGTTTTTTCAAAGTAAGTCAGATATCAGAAAAGCAAGGGAAAGGTTAATTTATATTATTTGATGGTTCGTTTTTGCTAACTGAAAAGTTTCCATTTGACAAGACAGTCATTCAGTTAACTCAAGTCTCCAGAGAAAATCTCGACATTTTTGGTGCTTAAGTAGATGCTAAATTATCTCAAGTGAAGTGCGTTTCCATAATGCACTTGGGTGGAATATTTTTAATCTTGTCCGTTACACTCAAAGGGCAAATATCTAAAAATACAACAGGAATATCAAGAAAATAAATAAACAAATGATATCGTTGAGAAATGGTCGTTGATGTCAGTACTATACATTAAATGCGGAAACTCCTGTGGATTTAAACAGAGGAGAAGTGGAAATGTTTCGTAGGTTTCGGTTTTTGTTCAAGCACCGAGTTAAAGTGTTTAAATAACAGTGGTCTGAGCTGAAGTTTGGGTGCAGAATGAGCCTTAATTAAACATTTACTGTATTATCAGATCTTCGGTTTTGAGTTTATTAAAAAAAAAAATTTCCTTCTCTGTTTTCCTAATAATTACTATGTTACAGTGTATTATACGCAGTATTACAGATTTTGCCACTTATTTGCATATAAGTATGGTTTCAAAAAACCTTTATTTATTTTCATAATTAGTCGATTATTTTTTTCTTTATTATGCTAGAAAATAGTTAGAATTTCCATCAAAATTTCCCTAAGTCCAAGGTGATGTCAACAGATATTTTGTCTAATCAAGAGTTTCAATTTACTATCATATAAGACAAAAAAGCAAATTTTACAGTGTTCACTAGCACTAAATTGGATGATTAAATTCAACACTGACATTCTCAACTATTTGATCATAGATTGATTTTTTCGTTGTTGTTGTTGCAAAAGTTGAAAACATTTTTTGGCACCAGCATTTCAAATATGAGGATTTGCTGCTCTTCTTTATGTTATATGATAGCTAGCACAATATGTTTGGATTATTGACTGATGGTCAGATAAAACCAATAACATCAGTATGTCACCATGGGCTCTTGAAATGTCTAATGTGCATTTTGTAATATAAAAACTGTTTAATTCTTCTGTGATCGTGTTAGACTGAAGATGGCTGCAGGCAAGGCACAAATTGGAAAGCTGGCCCCAGACTTCACAGCCAAGGCGGTGATGCCCGATGGACAGTTCCACGACCTGAAGCTGTCAGACTACAGAGGTAAACCATCCTCTGTTGAGTGGAGGACATGCTTTGATAACGCTCTCCTCTGGAGTGTGATTCACCGCTCCCACAATATATTGAATAGACATTAATTTACACTACTGAAGACTTGAATAAATCAGCCTGTAATTAAGCGCATTGTCGCATGACACATGCAGTAGCCTCATTTGTTTTCATTTTCTTTGATGCAGGGAAATATGTTGTCTTTTTCTTCTATCCATTGGACTTCACCTTTGTGTGTCCAACCGAGATCATTGCTTTCAGTGATGCTGCTGAGGACTTCAGGAAGATCGGCTGTGAGGTCATCGGCGCCTCTGTTGACTCCCACTTCTCTCACTTTGCATGGTAGTTACAAGCTTTGTATTTTACACAGAAATTGTGTGGACTGCAAACTCCTCAATTTACTTTGTGGCTTATGTGCTCAAAGGACCAACACACCACGAAAGCAGGGCGGTCTTGGTACCATGAAGATCCCCCTGGTGTCTGACACACGGCGCACCATTTCCACAGATTATGGTGTCCTGAAGGAGGATGAAGGCATTGCCTACAGGTGGGTTTAACAATGTTAAGGTAGGCTGTTTCAGTATTCTTCAAATAAAAATTTGCTTCCCGAGTGAGATGGTACACTTTTCTTAACATATCATTTAATGCACCCCAGATGTTTCAGGCAAGAAGAAAACTGACTTTACTGTTGGAATTTAAGTGCTCTTTTCTGAGATTAACAAACTTCCCCTTCTCTGTTTTTTTAGAGGTCTGTTCATCATTGATGACAAGGGCGTCCTGAGACAGATCACCATCAACGACCTCCCAGTTGGACGCTCTGTTGAGGAGACCATGCGTTTGGTCCAAGCCTTTCAGTTCACTGACAAGCACGGAGAAGGTGAGTTAACTTACTGCGAATATTTCTAATCTTAAAGGTATACTGTGCAGTAGGGATGTCAGACTCTGTTAATTTTGCTTTGGTAAGCCCGACACCCATTAACTGATAATTAACTGATTAACATTTAACAAAACAAGTGCAAAATGACATGAAATACAAGAGGCCTCTACTTTTAGCCTGCCACTCCAATGACTCAATGAGCTTTAGCAAAGCGCTATCCATTTAGAGGTGGTGAATTTTAATGTTTTGTGATGTAAATATCTTGCCTTTTGCTTTATTTTCTGTTGGCTATGCTGAAAGACTGCTGGCTAGCTGTGTTTACATGTAGAAACATAGTGCCCACTGCCCACCCTCCTGTCTCCATTAGCTAGTTAGCCTCGGCGCTACACACTACCCAGGGTTGGGTGGGCGCTAGCCAGCGGTGGTAACGGTTTGCTAACAGTGCTAACAGAGCTAACATTAATAACATGATAAACAATTCTAAAAGCGCTCATCATTACAGTGGTAACAGATGGTGTGCAGTGCGGTAAACTGAAGACCAGCCAATAAAATTAACCTATAGACCAACAAGCATAACCGATCAAAAATATTTTCAGCGGTTAACTGTTGACATTCCTACTTTGCAAGAGTTTGTCAGTTACTGTTGCTTTCACTTTCAAAATTGAAAGTAAAAGCAAATCCCAGAATCACTCTCGTGCTGTTTCCTTTGTTTACTGTAGTTGAGATTATTTAGCTTCCTCTTGGGTGTGTGCAGTTTACAGTCTGGTCCGTGGTC
This sequence comes from Plectropomus leopardus, assembly GCF_008729295.1. Lineage (NCBI taxonomy): Eukaryota > Metazoa > Chordata > Actinopteri > Perciformes > Serranidae > Plectropomus > Plectropomus leopardus. The sequence goes on from NC_056474.1 coordinate 21,409,197, forward strand.
GCTACCTATTTAAAAGGTCCTGACCTCACCTACAAACAAGGAATGTCCTCAACGTAGAAAATAAGATAAAAATAAGAAAATACCAGCAGAAGGCAGCATCTTTGCAGATAAATACACTGCCATGTCTTATGTGTGTATGCATTGTTTTTTAGGAAAACCCTGCAAAATGCATCTTTAATTTAAGTTATGTATTTGACTTTTTCCTGTAGCGTATAGCTTTAGTGAATATAATTATTCAGTTTCTACAAGATTTCAAGATTAGTTGAAATTTGATTTTCTGTGATATAATTGCTCTCACCTCTCTCTCCACGACCCACATTTGCTGATATTAGCAACTGACTTGTTCTTTTAACCATATTACATTATTTGAATCCAAAGTTGCCCGTTTGGATAGAATTTGCAACATGTCAGATGGGGAAGACCTTAAAGGTGATATGCAACTTAATGTTTGATGCATTTCCCTGCTGTTAACCCAAAGACTACTATATGTTACGTTACGTTACGTTACGTTACGTTACGTTACGTTACGTTACGTTACGTTACGTTACGTTACGTTACGTTACGGTACGGTACGGTACGGTACGGTACGTTACGGTACACTTTATTGTCCCTGTAGGGGAAATTTGTCCTGGACTCAGTGCTGCATGATGTCTCCACACTTACAACAAAAACAATTTTCACACCATGACATTAAAAACACAGCCAATATGATTCACTGTTTATGTGAATCATATTGGCACAAGTCTTAACTGTCTCGTCTATTGGGCCAGAACTCATTACAGGCTTATCTTTTCAGTCTGCCCAGCCGGCTGGAAACCAGGAAGTGACACCATCAAACCTGATGTCCAGAAGAGCAAAGACTTCTTCTCCAAGCAGTAATAAGCCCCGAGTCTGCAGCCTGCTGTAGGAGATTTCATTTAGAGATTACATTTACAGAGAACAATATTTAAGTGAGCCGCTGTGCCTGTGGAGGAGTGGTGTTTAGGAGACGGTTTTTGTAGTCAACATGTGTGTGTTATGTTGTCTGTAGAGTGAGTAGTGCACTTATGACCAAAGTATATACTTATATAATTATATTGTGGTAATGTATGCTATTTTCACTGTTGGACTGAGCTAAATGTCTGTTTGTTTTTACACATCATTCATGAGCATTGTTAGATTCAAAGGTCCATAGAAAGATTTTTACTGTAATGAAGCCACAAGCACCTCCCTTAATTATGTTCTATTACGTTTGACTTTTTTTACTGTAAGAAAAACTGATATGTAATCTGAATAAAGAATATAGTTTATAACATGTTTACTTCAAACATAAAGGGGAAGTCTGATCATTATACAGAAAATATTATTTAGTAGCAGTCGTAATAGTCATATACATGTTGGATTTTTTTTTTGTGTGCGTGTTCACGTGCAATATCTTAAGCACTTTCACAATGACACAGCAGTATATTGAGATGCTATAATTTCCTTATCACATCTGTGACCCCAGTGGACTTTTACAAGACATAGTCAAACATAAAAAGAAAGGTGGAAGATAGACACCAATCTAGCATACCTAAAATAAGAGGAAAGCTGAATTATATCTATGTATAAAGCCATTAAGGAATGTGTGAAGTTAAAAGAAACGTGCTTCCTAACATATTATATTTAAGTTTACTAAATGTGCCTGCACACTGCCACAAAGAGCTGTTTTTTAACTTAATTTTTCTGATTAGCCTTTCATTAGGTGTCAGCTGAACAGTTTTAATTTACCTGTTACTTTTATTACCTTGACTTTATGTGACCTCTGCTCAGTTACACCCAAAATTATAAGTGAGATAAGCCTCATAATCCAAAGTATATGAATATACACCTGTAAACTGGGCCTGTAATTTTATTCTATAACTTCACAGTAGGCTTTTTTGTCTTAGGATGAAAAGTAATAATCATATAAATCATGAATGTGTTCCATTTGTGGCCCTAAACCAAACAGGGTCATCATCAATACTATTAATTACACCTGTGTTTTTGCTGCTGTAACAATTAAACAAGGTACCTCTGGTTGGCAATGCCAGTCAGTTAACATTCTGTCAATGTATTTGATTTGAATTAACACCTTAACTATACAGTAATAGATAGCAACTACGTTTACTCAAGTACTGTACTTAAGTACAATTTTGAGGTACTTGCACTTAGCTTTAGTATTTCCACTTTCTGCTACATTATACTGCCACTCCACTACATTTCAGAGGTAAATATCGTATTTTACATTCATTTGACAACTTTAGTTACTTTATATATTCAGATTATTAATACAAAATCTATTATAATATAATAATAATATAAAATATAAAAATAAAATTATGTATTATTTATGGATCAAGATACACAACAATATACAAGCTCTGTAAAATTTCCCTCACATTCATCAGCAGCTGTACCTTGATCTAAGAATATCTGTAATCCAATAATAAAATGTATTATTCTAATGATATGCCAATCTGCACAATGAGTAATTTTGCTTTTTTTTGTACTTAAGGTACATTGTTATGTTAATGCTTTTGTACTTTTACTTAAGTAACATTATATTTATACTTTTATTTTTTCCTTACCATTTTCATATATACAGTTTAGCGGATTCCAAGTTTACAACTCATGACAAAGACTTTGCGGTATATTTCAAACTAAACAAAGAGAACAACTGGAAAGAAAAAAAACTATTAAAATAATAATAAATTGAGAAAGAGGGGATAATGTACACTTTTTATATAACACTTTTAATGCACATAGACTGCATATAAAGATTAAATGTATTATTATTTGAATTTAAAATGTATTTCTTTTGTATAAACTATTAATTCTAATGTATTGAAATTGTATACAGTCTATGGTACTGTACTCTCTTTGTTGACATACTTTCGGCGGGAAGGTGAAGCTATAATCTCCTGTTGGAGTAATCTGAGTAATGTTAGAGATTGGGTAACTTTAGCTTAACCTTTAAGCTTTTTAAGACTTTATGGTGCACAGACACTGAGATAATTCAGTGAGTAATTGTGCCGCTACTATAATTTGGTTAATATTTGTGTGTACCCTTTTCATTAGCTTGATTAATTCATCGTTAGCATCTGCGATACTTCAGTAACGGAAAAGGGAGAAAATGGCGGCGAGGAAGATGTGCATCAGAAAGACCAAGGAAGAAACTGCTGAGGTTTGACCACACCGCATAATAAACAATAAAAATATCATTTAAATTGATCAGTTTACTCATATGTAAGGCGATAAAGCACCATTTTTTTTTTTTAAAAAAAGTCTGCCCTGAGGACACTTGACGTAGCCAACTGCGCCATCGCGTGGCCTTCGGGTTATAAGACAAATTTACCTCCAATGTTTTCTCCTTTTTAATCAACGTGTTTATCTGTCTGAAATGTTTCTTTGTAAGTGGACAGGATTATTCCTGAGCGACCTGAAAACAGAGCAAGAGTCGCTTGTCTTTGTGAAGAGGATGATGGCAGTGGCAGTGTCCTCCATCACCTACCTCAGAGGGATCTTCCCAGAGGACGCCTACAGATCCAGATATCTGGAGGGTAACACGTGTGGCCATAAATAGCTCAGCATTTTGGGGAAATCAGGAAATTTAACGCGTGTACTTAGTAAGAATAGGCATTACATTATATAGCAGAACTTGTCTCGTCAGAAAAGGCAGTGTTTTAAATGTGTTTTATACATAGCAATAACAGTTGTACTGGAAACCCATTTTAAACAGGAAAAAAAATATCATTTTTGACCAAGATTGTCAGACTTATTGTAATCATGAGCCACATATAGGCCAGTGTGAACTCAAGTGGGCTGGACCAGTAAAACCATTGCAACACAACCTATAAATAACAATACCTCCCAGTTTCCCCCCTTTCCCCAATGAAAGGGGGAAACGTTCATCAGTTTACATGGTAGATGATGAGATGTAAAAAATAAATGCAGTTTCAGCCGTATTTATCCACATTCAGTCAGGTTACCTCTCACTGTCGTTACATGTGTATATGTGTTTTTACATGTTTCCTCTCCTGTGTAGTAATGTAGGCTTCACAACATCAAACTAAAGTGAAAGCTATTTAGGAGGCAGATTAAGTTAAGCCTTTTCTGATTTAATATATGGCAAAAATGCCTTTAGTTCAGTCAAAATAAAAGTTATTTTCTACTTCTTATGTTGTGCACATATTCTTCATACTGAGGGCGACGTTGCCCCTGTGAAATGCATGCCTATGCTGACTCATGAAACCTGGCACCACTTCACAGATGCATCAGTATTGGGTGTGCAAAGTCAACAAGTGGGCCTGATTGGCCTCGCGAGTCTGGTTCTGGCCCCTGGCTGTATGTTTGACATGCCTGTAGACCTTTAGCATATGCAGAAAGTAGCAGACAACATATAAAAAAGGCACAGCACTTAACAGGGTCATAGTTGTCATCATTGCTCTTTGTTATAAAATAATACATGCTGTTTTTGGCCTTTTCATCAGATTTGTGCATCAAAGTTTTGCGTGAAGACTGCAGCACCCCTGGTGCCAGCAAAGTTGTGAAATGGTAATTATAAAATTCCTGCCTTAATGTTTCCAGAATATACAGTGCTTTAGTCTGCCAGCCACAGCAGCTGGCTCCGCACCAGGAAGCCTGCAGTGACATTTAGTGGTTGGAGGTAATTTCCTGTCCTAATTAATGTTTTCACTCTGTTCAATTTGCGGTGTTGTAGGATGATGGGCTGCTTTGATGCATTAGAGAAGCACTATGTAAGTTAATTCATCCATGAATACTCTGAATTGGTGACGTTTCATCTGGTCTGCAACTGTAATTAATACTGTGGCTATCTGTACTGGTTTTAACAGCTGGAGATTGTATTCATTGGGGTAAGTAAATGAAGTCTGTAAAGCAACATTTTCAGTTGACACATTGCTTATGTTGAGAAAAAAAATCACAATAACTATGCACATCTCGCTGCAATTTAGGTGTACACCAATCCAGATGAACCCAATGTAAGTTCTCATAAAATGCTAAAAATATGTGTATAAAGATATGAACAAAAAAACAACACTGTTGGTTATTTTGTCAAATCTTAATTCCAGTCTCTTTTTCTCTTTTGCAGTGCATCATTGAGTCATACCAGTTCAAGTTCAAATACACTGAGAAGGGGCCAAAGATGGACATAATCAGGTTTGGATGGATTAAATCAATGCATTGATGATAAAGCCTCCACGTGTTTGAAGTGATGATGATATATCCTCCATGAAACCACAGCAACAAAGGTGTGGAGATGCAGGTGACACTGGAGGACACCAAGAGAGCCTCGGTGCTGCTCATCAGGAAACTCTTCCTGCTGATGCAGAACCTGGACGCCCTCCCCAGCAACGTGTACCTCACCATGAAGCTCTACTATTACGATGACAGTAAGACGCATTGACGTCTCTGCCGAAGAAATTAATTCAGAATCTCGTGTGTTGCATAGTGAAAACATCTCCTCCTGCTCTCCTTTCTAAAGTCACCCCTGATGACTACCAGCCACCAGGTTTCCGGGAGGGTGAATGCGACAGCCTCTGGTTTGAGGGCATGGCAGTGCACTTCAAGGTAGGCGAGGTGCAGACGGCGTTCCACACCTTGAGAGTGCGCGTGTTGGCAGAACAAAGCCGACTGGAGAAGCTCCACGAGGGGAACCACCTGAAAGAGACCAAGCAGATTTCTCAGAGCAATCCTCCAGAGAGGGAAATGATGGAGGTGGGTCCAGAATGAGGATTATTAAAGGGATACGCGCTGTTATATAGGGTACTTATCCATGATCAGTGTATTACATACGGTAGATGTCTGTTGGCACACCCCTACTTTGGAGAGGCGTCAGGAGGGCAGACACAGAAGCTAAGCAATATTTGCATGTATTATTACATGCTATCATAAATTACATGCATTCATTTTTATGTTTATTACTATTGTTATTATTATTGTTCCTTTGCATCTATTTCATATCTGTCCATCCTGGAAGCGGGATCCCTCCTCTGTTGCTCTTCCTGAGGTTTCTACCATTTTTCCCCCCGTTATAGGGTTTTTTTGGGAAGTTTTTCCTTAGTCGCAGTAAGGGGCCGAGGACAGAGGGATATCCTATGCTGTAAAGCCTTCAGGCAAATTGTGATTTGTGATAATGGGCTGTATACAATGAAATTGACTTGACATTGTACAGCTGTGCAGGGGGGCAGCAGCAAAGCATGTTTTAGCCACCTAACAAAGTGGAAATCTCTGTCTGACAGTCAGGTAAAGTGGGGAAATTTTCCGAAATGTAGTGCACACTTAGAATGATTTGATTATGTGGCTAAACTACGTTTTGCTGCTGCCCTGTCCACAGCAGTACATTGCTTAACTTCGGCCTCAGACTCCATCCTGCTTCTGCAAACTGGGGGCGTGCCAGCTGACATATATTGCATGTAATACACTGACTATGGATAAGTAGCACATACAACCGCACTTAAAAATCCAAACAATCCCTTTAAAATGCAAGTTTTTCAGTTTTACATGTCAGTTTGCTCATGTAACAAGGTTTTTTTTAGGTGGTGCAACAAGCTGTGAGCTTCTTATAATTGTCTGTAAACGTCTGGTTACAGGATCCTCATAAGACAACAAATGATGAAGAGGATCCACCCTCTGAAGACGGTAAGTCTATGCGCTGCTACGGTTACAAAACTGTAAAATGTATCAAAAGGTTTACACTTTTGACTTTTGTTTAAACAGAGTCTGCTCAGTTCAAGAAACCTACAAGACACACAGCAAAGGTATAGTTTTACCGGAGGCATAATGTGTGCAGAAAATTACATATTTAAAGAAAAAAAGCAAACTTGACAGGTAATTATCTTTTGTGTCTATCTTAGAGAACTGCAGCTTCCAAAAACCCGTTGAGGAAAAGAAGAAGAATTTAGCCACAACATTACACAACACAAAAGCTCTGTCAGCAATGTGAAGAAATGAAGCCTTTCTTCATTTTATTGCAAAGTTAAACATTGTTTAATCTTATGTTACAATTTATTACAAATGAAAATGCGTTAGACAGGTTCCTTTCATGATTATCTCCACCCAAAGGGCAACATGCTACCATCAGTTCTTATTTAAACACTGTACAAAAAGCCTATACGAGATGTACATTGTAAATGATTTAAATCTAAACTTTGTTCAAGGCGCTTGATTTCTTAGTATTTTGTGCACATAAAAATATATTGATGTGTACTGTTTAAGAAATAAAGCTAGTCTTGTAACATTTTTGTTCTTAAGTACAACTCTGTAAAATTGTTATTCTGCACATGGATTACAGAATACATGAAGCAATCAAACAAATCATGTATATCACAATATGTGAGTCATAGTGATGCTCTAAGTTTGGTAAACACTGACAACAATCTGATCCGTTCAGCACAGATGATAATGATAATTCAAATGTGTTTCAGAATCAAATGTCACATTTCCTTGGCTATATGCCTCTGATTTAAATGAATTTACCTCAAATTCAGAGAGTATTGAAATGGCTCATTTTCAGGACTTATTGAAGAGTGTTCCTCCACACTTTAACATCTGATGACGTTTCCCTAAAGTGTCGTTCAGGTCCACAACATCTGTTTCAGTCTCTGGGTCACTGTTACAGCTCCACCTCCTCTTCATGAGCGTGTCTTAGAAGAGACTGTCCACGTCTCCCATCTCCACAAACACAGTCTTCAGCTGAGAGTAGTATTCAAGTGTCACCTGACCGTTTTCCCGCCCGATGCCTGGTGAACAGAAAGATTACAAGTTTGCTTCTGCTGACGTGACTGAGGAGTAGAGGTTTTTAAATGAGGAAGTACTCCCCACAATGATCAGATTAGTTAGTGATTTTGATTTTTTGTTGGTGTTGTATCAGAACAAAAAAATAGTCCGGATAGTGCTTCAATCAAATTGAAATGATTTTAATAAAAGTTGAAAATGGCCAGAGATGTTTGGCTCCTGCAGTCTGTGCTATGAAGCAGGATTTGGGGTGAGCAAGACAGCTAGGTGTTAACTCTGGTTTATCAGTAATAAGCTGGTTCACTTTTTAATCATGATAAATCACTGCAGCGAATTATGCTGAAGAGCTAACCTGCTCTGGAGCAAGCTAACTTTAGAGGATCGGCTCACAACAGCCCAACCACTGACTGATCGGATCACTAGAAGAAAAAATATTCCGACAAGGACAAAAGCCTGGCACAAAAGGTTAAAAGAGTTTATATTTATATAGATCATTAGAATCATTTTAATGAACCAGGCTTTCTATGTTCACTCTAGTTTCAAAGCAGAGCTTCTAGCAGAGAGATAATTTATGAAATTAAACATATGCTGTCGATTTTAGCTGCATTTTAATTGTGCAAAGTTTTTTTTTATCCCTAGAGTGATATCTGACAGTGTGCCTGATTTTACTCTCTGATTCCATCCCTGCAGCTCTGAATAACATGGGACACCTGAGTGAGGAGAGCTGGAAATACATTTCAGTCAGATAGACCTCATTGTTCTGCTTTTCCATGCAGAAACAGTCTGGCATCACTTTTAAGTGTTTTTATGGGACATATTCAGAGTAGTTTCCTCAACATTCAACTTATTGGAAACTGACTCTATACTTAAGCCATCTATAATAATACATACAGGTTATTTAGAGTTTTGGCCTACATTTAACATTGAAAACTATTTTTAGTGTTTCTACATCTTATTCTGTTGTAAGATTATCGGCAGTTATTTACATTTGAGTATGAAACTTTGCTGTCTCTAAAACAACATTCCTGTAGGTCATTAATATCTCATATCGTATCTCATCATATTAAATACTTGAGTTGGGGTTCTGACGATGTTGCTCATAATTAACATCGCTGCCTCTTTCAATTGAATACACCCATGGCTGATATTAAAACCCAGACTCGACTGAACTAGTTGATAACCATCTTTGTGCCGCCATTATCTAAATGGCCAAAGTTCAGGTTAATGAAGCCAGATAACCAAAAGACATCCTGGATATGTTGAATCTGCTTCATCGAACAGGCCGCTCTGCTCTGCATGCAAACAACAAATCTGTACCTGACATCTTGAACCCTCCGAAAGGCACCTCCACAGGAGTGATGTTGTAGTTGTTAATGAAACAGGAACCAGCCTTGAGGTTTTCAACAACACGATGGGCTCGCCTCACATCCCTACAGATACAAAAAAACATTTCCTCATTGAGTTATGGGTTAATTTAATAATATTAAAATGATTACATGTTGCCCCCAAATACATAAATGCTAATACCAGGTGCACATGCCTTTACTGACCTATCACTCAGAATCTGCTTTATTGCCAAGTAAGTTCATATAAATGAGACAAATACTATTAAAAAATAGTTTTTTTCCTTAAATTACTGGTTATTTTGCAGTTTTCACCTTATATCTTGATTCTACAAAAAGGTTTCAGACAGTCTAGGTTCAAAAATCACATTTCATAACCTGAGGTCGCCCTGGACGTCCCTCCACAAACCCACCTGGTGAAAACTCCTGCAGCCAGACCCATGGTAGTGTCGTTGGCTCTTAGCAGCACCTCCTCTTCTGTTTCAAAAGACAACACAGACATGACAGGACCGAAGATCTCCTCCTTCACACACGTCATCTCATCTGTGCAGTCACCTGTGCGAGGGGGAAAAAAAAGGACAAACCTCAAAGTCAGCTATTCAATATACACAATATACAAACAGTTATAACAAACAATATAACAAACAGTTAAAAAAAAGCTGTGTATCATCCAAATGCACTTGGAAAAATGTACGGAAGTCTTACCCAATACACACGGAGTCATGTAGTATCCACCTTTGAGTTTGGGATCTGATGGGACAAAACGTTCGCCTCCACACAACACTGTAGCTCCCTGGAAACAGTACATTTTACATTTTAAATTACTGCACACAAGCCTGCTGTTGGTAGGCTGTTTTATTAAAAAAAAGATGAAGTACCTCTTTCTTTGCCTGATCAACAAAAGACAGGACTTTTTCCAGGTGTGGCTGGCTGACCAGTGCTCCCATTCGGGTGCTCTCCAGTAGTGGGTCTCCTATCTCGATCGCCTGTGTCCTCCTCACCACCTCCTCCACAAACTCGGGCAGAATATCCTTCTGAACAAACACCCTTGTACCGTTGCTGCAGACCTGTGATGCATTTAATCAAATGAAAAAGGATGCTTCCATGTGTAGACTAAACACAAGTTGTGTCAGCATATTAAGTACAACATAAGCAGAACACACTATCTACCTGGCCTTGGGACAGGAAGTTGGCCATGAGTGCTCCCCTCACAGCGTTCTCTAGATCGCTGTCCTGAAAGATGAGCAGAGGAGATTTCCCCCCAAGCTCCAGAGTCACAGGTTTCACCCCCTTGGATGCCATCTCCATAATCTGTGGGTCACAATCACGTGGAGGAATATCCGCTAATTATTCTGGCCACATCACAGATTAGAACAGAAAAAAAAACGACCTAAACATACAGTATATCTCCAAATCCTATATCCTTGCAATTCTCAATCATCAGAGGTACATAGCTTAAGGTGTTTTGTGACTAAGTGGAGTTTTTTATTTAATGACAAAACAAGTGTGAATTTTTTTGTTTTGCTATGTAAATAACACTAACCTTCTTGCCTGTGGGCACGCTGCCAGTGAAGGACACCTTAGCGACGTCGGGATGGTGGCAGAGTAAGCTGCCGGTCTCCTGGCCGCCCTGCACCACATTAACCAGCCCGTCCGGAGCTCCGGCTTCGGCATAGATCTCTGCCAGCATGACCGCTGTCACAGGCGTCACCGGTGATGGCTTGAACACCATGGAGTTTCCTATTTTAGATGACAGACAAAAACACAGGTTGTATTACTCTTATAATCAACTACAAAGCACTCAGAGTCAAGTCTGCAAAGTCCTTTAAATTACATTTCTTTATCACATACACACTGTGATAAGACTACACAGCAGCTGTGATTTTGGGACAATACTTAAAGTGTGAAGGTCAGGGCTTACTAAATCAAAACATTGTGTGATTTGTGTCAAAAGACAACCCTCACAATCACTGAGATGTGACCGTTTAAACTTATTTTGTTGCTTTAGTGCCATCTATAGGTAACAGTATGTGAGTCATCTCCACACACTCATGTAAGCATGGTCACTTCTGGCTCCAAAAAACAACACAGCGACAGCTAAAATGTCGCACTCAAGGCTTCAAAACGGGAGTCCACAAACCACTGGGTGACGTCATGGTAGCTACGCCCATTATTAATAGTCTGTGGTAAATACACATACCCGACGTTTAAATTTTTTAAAAAACTGCATGAAATACTTGAGTGAGTGAGTTATAGTAGTTTATATCCAATTGACCAAACCTAGAACAATTTGGCAACCAATAATAGAAAAAATCGGAGTCATCAAACATCACATGAATCAAATTTGGGAAAGATTGAGATGTTTGCGTGGAAAGACGAGGCAGAAATGGACAAAGCCATATCAGCCTTTTCCTGTTGCTGTTAAAAGAGTTATGATCCAAAGCCGAAACCTCTACGGTTTTCTTATCAAATGTCACTGAATCCTTTCAGATAGTTTTGGAGATATTCTCTCATCATTTACAAGGTAATAATCTAAGCACTGAAAACTTAACAAGTCTCCCATACCACAGGCCAGGGCTGGGGCGGACTTCCACGCGGCTATCTGGAAAGGATAATTCCAGGCACCGATGCCGACACAAACTCCCAGAGGCTCTCTGCGGGTGTAAGCAAAGGACCCCCCGGGCAACTGGATATGCTGGCCTTGATCAAAGGAAAGCAGAAGTGTTTTATTTAAATAAAATAAAAATTTAAATGTGGCATTTTAACAATTTTGGTTTAAAAAGTGCAAAAAGCGTATATCTGAATAATGTATTTCATAAAGTATTTTCTTCAACCAACACATGATAGCATACTTGCACTGTTTGAGGCAGATGATGTTAATTTGATCTATAATAAAGTCTATTAAATCATAATACTAATACTAATACTGCACCATGACATGGTTGACTTTCCCACTAAAGATGTGCTGTCTTGAAATTTAATTTTGTAATAGAGGGCTATTACATAACTTGTCATAGTTACGGACAAACACCCCCATCTTGGCTTTAAAAGAAAACAATGTGGGCAGAAAGGCATGCTTAAAAGTTGTTTAAACACATGTTTTGTAAAATTACACATGTATGCCTATTTGTTCCCATGGTTTTGACTCTCACAGACAATAACTTTCATTTCATTTTAAGCCTCTGTCTCACAGTTTATTCTTTCCCATCTGGCAACGCTGTGCCTGTATCAAATGTTTTTAGTTGTTTTTTTTTTTTTTTTACCACCATCCACCAGATACTTGAGGATGGGAAACTAATGAGCGAGAATTGTGTTTTACCAACCTGCCAGAGTGCTGGCCAGCCCTGCATAGTACTCTATACACAGTCTGGCAGAGTCCACGTCCAGACGAGCTTCTGTGATGGACTTCCCATTGTTTACCACCTCCATTTCAGCTATCTCCTCTCTCCTGCTCTGTGAATGAAAGCCAGGGGAAGTGTAAACATTTTATTAGTGTTACACAACATCTCAGATCCATCAGTGGATTGAAGAAACTGGACATACTTTTCATTAAGTACGGTGGATTTAAGTAGAGCCTATTGTGCTCTATTTATTTTATCATAAAAAGTCTGCTAATCACTTGGAAGAGATGTAAATAATAATTAATGCTTAATGCTGAAATCAAAAAACATATTTTTCCTCTTACGTATAGTGCTATATATCAAATTAGGCTGTTTTGGTATGAGTTGCAAAGTGTTGGAGATATTGGCCATAGAGATGTCTGCCCGCTCTACAATATAATGGAACTAGATTGCACTCCACTTGTAGAGCTCAAAGGCGCCAAAAAATACATTTGAAAAACTTATCAGCAACGCCTAAGTTCCAGGAATCCTGATCCTGTTACTCAAGATAGTCCACAGACTGGTTGTGAGCAGTTTCGTGTAGGAACTATGTTTTTTTTCTACTGAACTACACCCGCAAACTGTATCATCACCCAGAAGGAACAAAACCACCCATTTAAACATTCAGCCGAGTTGGTCTTTATACTACAAGTGTTGCTGGAGTTTTTACCTTTTCAAATGTTCAGCTTAGACAACAAAAATGTGCATTGTGAGAAACAGGTATAGTATCATGAAAAATGTCTATTTTTTAAATTTGTTTGCATTAAATGTGGACAGTGTATAGTGATTCCCACTCTACACAGCATTGTAATGCACAGTGTAAAAAGACCTCTATCAAATTAGAGCTACACTGAATGCAGTTAAGGAACCAGGAGTAGCACACAACTGAACAAAACAAAAAATACCTCAATGATATGGGCAGCTTCGATCATGATCCTTGCCCTCTCCATCCCAGACATTTTGCCCCAATGGCCAAAGGCCGACTTGGCTGCCTTCACAGCCTGATCGACCTCCACAGCACCACACGGCTCCAAATGGCACAAGACTCTTCCTTCAAAATAAAAAGGGGGAAGGTGACAACAGTTAAATACACAGGTTAAATATAAAATAAATTGTTACAGAATTTCTGTTTGGAAAGACAATATCATTTCACCTGTTCATTTAGCTTGTTCAAAGTGAGTCATCCTTAAAAAAAGAAGGAAATGAAGTCTAAGCCTAGAGGCTGCAGGCTGTACCACACTGACTGTAGCGTGGCATTTACACTCCATCTTTTCCAACGATGGGATTAGTGATAAGATGGGGAGCTTCATTCTGCCAGAAGAGTGGGCTGCACACAGAGTGTGGTGGAACGGTGCTCAAATGGAGAACTGGATTAAAACTAGGAATCAAGCCACACAGTGCCTCAAAAATATCATCATTTTGAGGACACAGCAGTGTTGAAATGTTGGTTTGCTTGCACGACTAAAGGCTACAAATCAGTCTGTCTGTTCCAGTCCTTTTATTTGCTGCCCTGAGATGCACCTGATTCAGCTGCATGCTGCTAAAAGATGCACTGATGCATTTTGTTCCACCTACCATCACACTGGTGAACAAGCTGTAGGAAGATACAATTGCACAAAATTGCACATTGCACAAGATCATTTTGGAGCCTGTATTTATGATTTACTTATTTGTCGTTTTAGGACGGTTCATGTAAGGTTTGGTTTTGTAGTTTAGTGTTTTTATGGGTATGTATTACATATTTAACATTTTGATAAGCACTGGGGCACTTTAATTGTTTTATCTTTTATCCTCTTTTCATGTTTTATCTTATATGTTTTCTGTCATGTCTGACAACTGTGTTAAAATGGATGCCTTGTACTTTATACTGCAAACCAAATGTACCTACGAGTACAAATAAAGTAAGCTGAAACTGTTTCAACAAGTCTTTAAATCAACTAGACTAAAAAAGCTGCTCATCAAGGACGCTATAATAGCGTGTATGTTGTGGAATATCTTGTTTATAAGTTGCTCAGGGAGTATTTAACTGGTTTCACAATGAAGTGGCCTAAAGTGACTAAATGGATAGGCGTGCAGAGGAGTGTGTTGCTGCACGTGCAAGGTTGACTTTGCTTAGAGGAGTAGATGTCAAACGTAGAAAATGTAGAATGACAGCTAGAAAGTGTTCAAAAAGTCAAGATGACACTTAAAAATACACAATATTGTTTTCCTGGGCCAGAGATCACCAGACAGATATTTCACACAGCACGGACCAAAGTCCAACCAGGAGTGTCAATAATGTCATAAGACAAACAGTATTTATGTATATTGGTGGTATTGCGTGGCTTACCTGTTGCAGGTTCGTAAACATTTTCCATGTTGCCTTTTTCTTGGCTCCTCCATCTCTTTCCAGCCCAGAAGTTTAGCGGGGCCGTTATGTCCACCGAGCCGGAGGAGACGCACCGTACAGCCGCCGCGAGGGGAACAGCAGCGGGCCGCCGCAGGGAGGCTGCGAGCCTCGGGAGCATACTCAAAATGGCTCTGTTGCTCCAAGTTTAGCAGATAACTGTTAAAACACACGTGCACCAGGTTAAAACCAAGCAATACTGCCCCTTCATTAAAGCTAAACCGGCATTAGAAACCTTCAAATTGAGTTAAACTCAACTGACGTGAGTCAACAGTTGGCTACAGAAAGTGTACAAAACTGATATACGCAGGCTACTTTTTCCTCAGGTTTGTATGTACCACCATAGTCAAGTGTCTTTGGCAAACTTACTTACAGACTTCTTCACACTTACAGCGTACTGTTTTAAGTTTATGAATCTCAATAACCTTTCATATTGTTCGGTTAATGTTACATTTTGCTCAGGCTTAACCAGGAGGCGGGGCACGTAACTTACGTACGACCGTTTCTGCGACAGCGTGACAGACGGAGCAGTCGATTGGTTCTTTTGCCTGTCAATCACTAACAAACTAACAAGAAAAATATATATGTTTACCAATTAATAATTGAATCGAAAACAAACTTCACTTGTATCAATCTGACTTAAAAAGACGCGTAAATGAATTTATATAAATGGATAAAATTGCGAGTGCATAAAATTAACGGTGGTGTTGTGGGCGGAGCTCCGCCTCAATGATCTTCCAGCACAGCAGCTTAGACAGCACACTGCAAGCATGGCCGGGGACAGTGAGACACATCTAAGGGACCGTGGCGAGAACACCAGCATTATTCGACAACCTTTTCTCATCGGTGTCTCCGGAGGCACTGCCAGCGGCAAGGTTGGCACCCTAGCTAGCTCATTTGACGGTTTTCGCGAATTGTCATGGTCTTTTTTTGTTAAATCACGGCAGAGGGTTAGTCGGGAGCCGGGTGCTCATTGACCGCGTGGCTTCAGCGACGCAACGTTGAGTTTTGATTGACAGCTATATTATCTGTTTAGCCGCCCGGCTCTTGTCTAACACCGGTATACTGGGCACGCTTGTCCACCGCGTGTTGTAGTGGATTTTGTGTCGGTTCTGCCACATTTTCTCTGTCGTACAGGATGGCAGGCGTTAGCACGACACGGCCACCTTTTAGACTACGTGGAGAGCATCGGTGTTAGCTTATAGCTACCTAGCTAAATTCCATCACATTCTAGCAAAGCCGGTTGTGCTAGACAATAGCTAGCGTTAGCTTGCCTCTAGCTCATCCGCACTGTGTTTGTAAACAATGTAAACTACATTTCGTACCGGTCTGGAAAATCTTTTATTTTAAATTTGCTTATTATAATAAGACAACCACCCGTCATGTAACGGTAAATGTATTTTTATTCTGACTGACCTGGGATAACCGCTGCCGTTAAATGACGTTAACCTAGATGTTTATGCAATGAATCACAACAGACGCGCCAGCGGGAAATGGCTCATAAGATTTAATCGCACCCACGTTTTTTCCTGTAAACAAAACGGCAATAGAATAAAGTGGATACATTTTTCCTCAAACGATGTAGTTTTGTAATGTAATAAACGGAGTTAATCTTGTCAGAAATCGACCTTGTTTTTAATAATACGCATGTTATATTATATATACAGATTTGCCTTTTACCGTGATTTACAGGGCGGCGCTAAACTCACCGGCTCTGAACTCCTTGTTCCAGTAAATACACATACGTGGATATTGTCGAAGACGTCATTAGATGTCGTTGTTATGAAGCGGGTGTAGCGTATTTTGCGACCTGCCAGTGGTGCCAAAAACCACACCTCGAGGCAACGGAAGACTGGAGCTGGTGACACCCACAGACAGTCTAACAGCCTCCACAAGAAATATGAATATCTTGACTTTTAATGGCTGCAACTGGTTTGACTTGCCGTGTTGTCATATTACAGAATTAGATCTGAGGGCGAAGACTCGCCTCTCTTCCGCCTACTTTTCCTCAGTTTGCCCCTCCTCCCAACTTTGTCCTAGATATCCCAGCGGCTCAGAGCCAGTGTTTTGCTTCCTGAAAGCCCCTCACAGGGCACGGGACGAAGGGTTGTCTGTAGTGTTTTGACGCCGGACTAACGGTACACCAATCTTAATAAATCAGGTGACTGTATACCGATCGGATGATGCAATTTTCGCATCCTGCTTTGAAAGCAGCCAACAGCAGAGTGTGACAACAGTGCAGATTTTCGTATTTCCATCTGCCTCACCGATCACCTTTTCTTTGTCAACACAGATAATCTTTGTTCTAACAAACCGATTCAGTTGCTAAATTTCACCGTCGATTTACCAATCAGTCAGTATTTTAACCTGTGTTGGAGGGTAACTAGTTACATGCAACTATGTACAGTAGTTAGATTACAAATTAAATGTAATTTAAATTAAAAAAAAACATATACTAAGAAATAATATGAGCTCTATTAAATGTCAGTGGGAATTAGATCTCTGATTGGTTCAAAGGTAGGTCCTCTAAAATTGCTGCCTTTGAGTGTGCTGACAAAACTTCCCAGCAATCGAATGGGGGCGTCCAAATTCATTGTACTACAATTTCATTGACACAAAAGCAGCAGAGCCTCGGGCAGCTGGAGAACGCCCAGTCAGCACTGGGTATGAGATTCATTTATTTGGGAAAGGTCATTGGGGACAAACGCGATGGGTCACTGGGCATTTCACCTTTGATTGTGTTAGCTGACCCCATGCAAGGTGGGAAATTACCCACCCACCTTATTTCAGGGTAGATGTGACTGGGTTTAACATGAAACTGTTAATGCTGTTCTGTGTAGACTGAACACTCATTTTTGGGGTGATGGTTATGGAAAAACTCTGCTTGTTGCTGCAGATTTTTTAAATTGTGCAGCTATGAACAATTTTAACCTCCACATGTGTGGACTGGTAATGCAAACTCACCCCATTTTCCCAACCAGTGACCCACTATTTGTCTTAATTGTGTCTGTTTCCACAGTCGTCAGTATGTGAGAAGATCATGGAGCTGCTGGGCCAGAACAAGATTGACCACCACCAGCGGCAGGTGGCGATCCTCAGCCAGGACAGCTTCTACAAGGTGCTAACTCCAGAGCAGAAGGCGAAGGCACTTAAGGGACAGTTCAACTTTGATCACCCAGGTATGCACACAATGAGTAGTTCGTCGGTGGCACAGTTAATGCCCAGTATGGTGTATATCGCCTCTGCTGGCCTGCAGCAGGCACATGTTTGCTATTCATGTCACACATTTCGGTCACCTCATTAAATATATTTCAACGATTTGAGGCCAGATTCTTGAGTGTAGTTTCACCGTGGGTGTGTAGCTTTGAATTTGAACTGGGTGAACGCGCTAGACTTAGACCACATTTTTATTGTATGGAAATGGATGCAGTAATATGTGGAATTAGTGACAGCTGAGGCTGCTTTAGTGAGCGCTACACTGATTTAAAACGAAAGCTTAAATGACAATACCCTGCAAATTTAAACAAGCAATTTGATGATGAAGGTAATATAGAATATTTAAACTAAGCCTGTGTTCAGCCACATGCTTCACTGCCACATTGATAACTGTCTCTAATGTGTTTTTGGCAGAGGCATTGACTCCATTTTTGGTGTCTGACTTTGCACCCTCATGCTCCTGCTTCCTTTCTCAGCCGATTTTAAATCCCCACGGTCAGCAGGCGTTTCTCAGAGGCAGCTGCTCTAAGACTCTGAGGCTGAACCCAACACCTGTTACACGAATGGGGCTCCTAGGTTACAAACGTGCGTTGTGGGGCACCACGTGTCCACGTGGACACACTATGCTAGTGCAACTGGGGCTGTGCAATATGACATCTCAGCAAGATCCCAACTGAGCATTTGTCCCTTCTTGTCCTCAGATGCCTTCGACAATGAGCTGGTATTGCAAACGCTCAGGGAGATCCTGCAGGGGAAGACGGTCCAGATCCCAGTTTACGACTTTGTCACTCATTCCAGGTGAGCTCCTCCGTCGTTGCACATCACAGATGCAGTTTGACCAGCACCTGTAATTGTGTTCCAGCAGAAAAACAGTGCTTGCTATAGAATTACAAGGCATGTTAAATCGGTTCCTGACTTGATTGAGCAGTCAAATTTGATTTGCATGTCTGAATTTAGCTGCTGACAGAGAGGAGGGAATCTCTCTGTGTGTTGTTCCAGGAAAGAGGAGTTTGTAACGGTGTATCCGGCTGATGTGGTCCTGTTCGAGGGCATCCTCATGTTCTACTCACAGGAAATCAGAGATCTGTTCCAGATGAAGCTTTTTGTTGACACAGATCCAGACACACGGCTCTCACGCCGAGGTGTGTAGCAAGAATTGGGTTACTACACAAAACAGATGTAATGGCTGTAGAGCAGTGCACCTCCTGACTTTTGACATTTTGTCAAGCGGCTTGCCTTTATATGGTCCACGTTTTTGTGTTTCTTTCTGTTTCAGTTCTAAGAGACATCAGTGAGCGTGGCAGAGAGCTGGAGCAGGTGCTGGCTCAATACATCACTTTTGTGAAACCAGCCTTTGAGGAGTTCTGTTTACCAGTAAGTGATGTTTCTATATAAACACGTGGCTGTAGATGTGCGTAGAGCCCGACTGATACACTGGTACGGCCAACATTATCACCCAGTTTTACCGAAACTATTGGTCCTCATGTTTCTTCAAAGTATCAGCCTGCCTCTACTGTACAGTAAACAATTGATCATCATAATTATTTCTTGTTTTGTCCGTAACTTGAGCATTGATCTTATCTTCATTTCTCCCTAGACAAAGAAGTATGCAGATGTGATTATTCCACGAGGAGCAGATAACCTTGGTATGGGCAAATATTCTACAGTATGCAGCAGACACTGCATGTCTTCCTCAGGCTGTGAATAGCTTCACAGATTTTACACATCAAAGTCTGGGAGCGCCATCACATGTGGAGAAAAATCGCTAAAATTCTAATATCTAAATAGCTTAATTAAAAATAATAAATACAGTTTAGGCACGATGAATCTGTAATTCAGCATCCAATTTATGTTGCCCATTTCTGGACAACTAAATATACACAAGTAAATACCTCGATACATGAAGAGATAGTAACAGTGATGCTAAAAATTATGTTGGAAAATTTAATTTTTTTTTTAATTTAATATATATATATATATATATATATATATATATATATATATTTTTATTTATTTATTAACATTAAAATAGAGATGTAATGGTGATACAAATACAAGTAAATATTAATTAATTATTTCATTAATTAGAAATAAATAAAAATACAACTGAGGTACTGTGATCAGTAGTTCACTGTCCAGTTTTTATTGCCCTTTAATTAAGAAAATATACACAGGTAAATACCTTGATACATGGAGAGATGAGAAAGATTGTAATGGTGATAGTAGAAATAATGTAATAAAATGATAATAATAAAATACATAAAAATTGAAAATAAATTAAAAAAAAATAACAATGTAAATAAAAAAGAAAAATATAAAAATTAATATTGAAATCACAAATAGAAGTATGACAAATTAGAGATGATAAAAGTAATACAAAGAAATCTTCAGTAAAAAATATGAATAAAAAAAAAAACACATATATGTTCCAGGTTTTTACAAGAAGGAAGGTTGTGTGGAATTAAAGACAATGTCTTTGGTTCTGTAGATTTTGATATTCTTTTTTTTTTTTTTTTTTTTACCCCAAACGATGTGAGTGAGGCATTTTTTAGTATAATGGTTCATCTTTGGAGCACACTTTTAATTCCTCTAATCATCTCTCTTCCTTGTTTTCTGCAGTTGCCATCAACTTGATAGTACAGCACATCCAAGACATTCTGAACGGCGGACTAAGCAAGCGCCACAACGGCTGCACGAACGGCCACAGTACTCCACGTCAGCGGCGGACCTCCGAGTCCAGCAGCAGGCCTCATTGACCTCGTCACACCTCTCTTCACAGGCCGAGAGAGGGGTGTGGGGGTTGCGCTGTAAATAATGCCTCTTGGCATCACTGTATTTAAGAGAAAGAAAAAAAAAAGAGATGCAAAAAGAATTGAAATGCCTTTTATTATTATGACTACTCTTGTTATTAGTTACTTTTATCGTAATTGTTGAAGTTGGGATTTCGATTTATTTTTTTGTCAGGAGGGTAAAAGAGATGCTCTTGTTATTCTTGTGATGAGACCATGGGTTAAAACTGACCCCATGCATTTTCCTCCCAGATTGCATTTTGTTTTTTTTTTATATGTATCCCCTGCTGCTCCATGAAAAATCATACCGCTAATGAATAAAAGAGGGGAACCCTTTTTTCCTTTTTTTTTTGTAATGTCTGATAAAACTTGAACCCCTAATGGCCGGGGGAGTCTGATAAATGTTTGGGTGGGTTCCCGACAACAAGGATGTGCATTAGAAGAAACCAGGATTGCACTCTGTGTTTGTACTGACAATCTTGGGAGTGTTTCCCGCCTTTTTTTCAGTGTTGCAGTTCCATCATTTTATTGTTTAGTGTAATGTGTTACACTATAGAGCTCTGTTTACTACAAAGAGTCCACCACACTGACTCTGTATAATGTCACCTGCAGCAGTAAACACACTACATGATTTTTCAGTACAGATTATCAGGTGCAGAAAAATGCGACATTTGACCAATGAAGCCAAAGGCTGCAAGGTTAAGCTGACTACTGTATTAAATACCCAGGTTAGTGTTGTAGGTGTTGTTACACTTTTGGGATGCATTTTCCCTCCAATCACAATACTGATGGTATAATGAGTATCCCAATCAGACCTCATTAATATAAAACACTCCTCTTGTGAATGAGTATGACTTAATTACCCATAAAATGGTTATTTAAAGTTGGATATATGATTCACTTATATTCCCCATTATAGTTAGTTTATCTAGCATTCACGTGGCAGATTCAGCCCTGTTAACTAAGACAAAGATATGTCAGGTAAACTCTCAGGTTGGTGATAACAGTCTGGATTAAAATGCTAGAAAAAAAGGTGTGATAAAGAGTGTTCAATGCCACAGCAATATTAGTTTTCCCAGGTATGTGGCCATTAACCACCAAGACCCACCACATTGCCTCTGCAAAGTTGCCTCAGGTTAACGTGTACAGTTAAATATCCGCAGTCGAAGCAGGTTTCATTCTTTAACTTAAAGTTATAATGAATAAAAAACAAACAATTGCGTCGATTTTGTATTCCACGTGCTGTATTTGTTGTGTATAGTGCAATTGAATTACTGATTTGTACCATGAGATTTGTACTGTATGGCTGTTTAACTTTAATTTTCTTAGCTGTCAATAAACTGATGCAGCCGAGTGTTCCTGTCTGAAGAGTGTGGTTATTTGATTGTTTATTTAAATGCTTTGATAAATGTATTATCAGTGTATATGTGAACAAAGACGTGGCGAGCTTCTCCCTGCATTGCTGTTGCATTGTGCATTAAGAAGTAGGTCAGTCAGGTTGCTTTTTATTTTGTCCACGTGAGGGCGTAATTGTTATGAGTTATGCTCCCTTCACGGGCTGACGGATATATGAGCACTTCAATGTGTGTGATCGCCCTGAATACTAAAAAGTAACCAGGAAAAGTAACCGACACACTGTGTTTAGTTGTCAATGTCATGACATCACATACTATAAGTATGGGCGGATAATGAATCAATGGGCCCCTGGGCACAGATATGCAAAAGGCCCCACCAGTCCACAGGAGCAAGACAGAATTTGCAGTGGTTTTTGCCAATTGTTTTTGCTGTTGTTTTGCATCTATTTTTTTTGTTTATGCATCTTGTCATGGTTTTGTGTTTGTTTTTTAAAAAAAGTCTGAGATTGTATTTAGTTTTGATCTTTTTGAAGCTCATTTGCATCCTTTTTAGGGGTCATTTTTGTTTTCTCCTGGTTGTGTGTGTGTTATATATTTTGCAGAAGAAGTCCCGGAGGGCCCCTAACAATTTGGCCCCCCAGGACTTCATCAATCCACCTCTGACTGTATGCGGTAAACTGATGCAGCCGAGTGTTCCTGTCTGAAGTGTGGTTATTTGTTTGTTTATTTAAATGCTTTGATAAATGTATTATCAGTGTATATCACCAATACTGAGACTGTTGAATCTCAGATGCTGAGATCGCTACTGGTTATTACTTTGGTTTCCAAAAAAAAAAAAAAAAAAAGTGTTCTTGCTTGTGTTGTACGTCGCTTTGGATAAAAGCGTCTGCTAAATGAAATTGTAGAATTGTAGAAATTGTAAAATTACCGATATGTATTGCAAGCACAATGCATGTGAATCCATATACATTTTCAATCACATTATTACTAAAACATAGCTGTGTTGCTCAATTTTTAAAATAAAGCAGGTAGGGATGGGGTGAAAAAATGATACAGCACAGTATCACAATATTTTATGTAGCAATATTGTATCACCACACGACTTTATTATTATCATTATTAGCACTATTATTATTATTATTATATAAATGATTAATCTTACAAATATAAATTAAACTTAGGTTAGGGTAGTAGAACTTCAGAACCTATTGCTTTCTGCAATAAAACAGACCAAAGTGACTGAAACAGACTGAAAACTAATCAGATAAAAAAGTTTTTTTTCTCCAAGCAGATTGGAGAAATGTAATACGTCGAAAAACTGGGAATATTGTAAAACATTTAAAATCGCAGTAATATTGTATCATCACCTATGTATCATGTGGGCCTCTGTTGATTCGCACACCTAAAATCAGCTAAGTGCACCGAAAACGACAACTCTGACGTAGAAGTCATAATTCACGAGCGGTACCTGAAGGCGGCAGTGGGGCAGCTTCAAGATGGTGGTATGTGTCACTACTGCGTGTTTCTGATGCAAATACTGAAGCAATTTTGTTAATTTTGGGGGGAATTTTAAACTCTTCTTTTGTCGTGACAGAAATTTGGGCTCCAGTTCAAAGCTACTCTGGAGAATGTCACCAATGTGAGGCCACTGGGAGAGGACTTCCGCTGGTTTCTGAAGGTAGGGTGGCTGTCGAGTTAGCATGCTAGTTGACTTTACTCATCATCTCATTCTCCTCTGTGTGGTCGATAATGATCATCGTGTTATCATGGAGGTGTCAGAGCGAACGTGCCCTCATTACGAGACAGCTAAATAAGGAAACACGTGCACACTGCAGGTGTCAATGGGTTGATACAACGTTAATGATCCCCCACACTGCCTGGGAAGTGTTAGGGACTGTACTTTATTTATCAGAGTAGGAGGTGACACACACACACACACACACACACACACACACAGACAATTATGTATATATATATATAGACCATAAATGATCATATTTAACAGATTGTTTTATGATAAATGGTGTGATTTTGGAGAGTAATAAAGGAAGCATGCTTTTTCAGTTCAGAGTTATAGTCATACACCGATTTCAAGGTGTGTCATGGTATACATATTTTTGGATATCATACTGTGTAGATTTACTTGTCTTTGGCATTGGAAAAAATGCAACTGGATGGAGAATCTCACCTTTTATTTTTGGTAAAATGAGCCAAAATAAAGGTGAAATAAAATAAATAAAGGTGAATTCAATAGTTTTTCAGTGACTTCCACTTTAAAAAAAATGGTTTCAAGTAACCATTACAGTAATAAAATATTAGGTCAACAAAAAAACCTTTCTGTTTTCATTCATTTAAGGGTCATTGTAACTGATAATGATATTATTAATAATTGTAATAATAATAATTCTGTAACTGCTATTTTCTGAGATGGTTTTTGTACTGTGTAAATCTCATATTGTTGCAGCCCGAATATTGCAGCTGAATGTCCCTCTCCTAAGCCAAATCCAAAAACATAACTTCCCAAGTTCCCCAAAATAACAAACAGTCCTTTAGTCTCTCTAACTTTCTCACTTTCTTTCTAACTTTCTAAGCAATATTTTTGTTTCTTTTCCTTTCAAATGTAGCTGAAATGTGGAAACTGTGGGGAGGTCCCAGATAAATGGCAGTACGTAACTCTTGTGGTAAGGAGCAATTATATTTGTGACGACACAGTTTGGAAGACTTTGTAAACATTGTCACACACAGTATCCAACCAGCCTTTTTTTAATGATTTCTCAGGAGAGTGTGCCATTAAAAGGAGGAAGAGGCAGTGCCAGCATGGTGCAGAAGTGCAAACTTTGCTCCAGGGAAAATTCAATTGGTACGAGCTAACATGCCAGGTGACTCGCATTGTCTTTCTCTGAGGTTAACAGTAATAACACTGTTTTTTGTTGTTGTTGTTTTTTTACAGATATCCTGGCAGACACAATCAAACCTTACAATGTAAGCAGCCATCTTGTACTTCTATTTTGAGTTTCTTCTGTTTTATGTTTATCTAAAAGATTTTCAGTGTCGTAGCTGAACATTTAACTGTTTTCGACTATGTGAAAAATTCTGCTAGATTTCACAGCGAGACACATAAATCAGATGCAAGCGAAAGCTACAGAAAAATGTTTAATTTTTCTGTCCTTTCCGTAACTCAAAATAACAATCTGAACCTGTTTGTCACAAAAAAAAGCACTTTTAAAAGACTTAAACAGACCGTTGGCATCTGCCCCAAATGGTTAAACTGCAGTCTGTGATGCGGCTGCTGGCTGCAGCCCTCTCACTCAATACTGAATCAATTTCAAAATCTGTTCTTCCCACAAGTCACTTAGACACAAATACATGAAAAAATAGCCACCAGCTGTTTCAAGTTGGTAAATACCAAAGTTATAGAATAGAAAGTGCTTCAGGGTCTTTTAGTTGTCAGTGTGAACAGGATTAATGATTACAGCAAACAAAAAACGTGTTTCAGTGTTAATATGGACACCTGACTTCTGTCTTAAGACAGGCTAGAAAAGTTGTGAACCTATCCTTTAATGTCTTTTTTGTGTGTCTCTTCAGTTCTGGACATAAAACACCTCCAAAATATCTTAGAAATCCCATTGACATTATGCATAAAATCTGTCGCATAGACTGACATAATGGCATTTTACTGAGTGCTGCTTTTTCCCCAGCCTCTAACAATGTCTCTCTCTCTCTCTCTCTCTGTATGTTTTATTGGGTTAAAGGAAGAGGACAGCGAAAGCTTTAAGACGATGGTGCAGTTCGAGTGTCGAGGTCTAGAACCTATTGACTTCCAACCTCAAGTGAGACTCTTTAAACAGATATAAGTTTTGGAGTGTGTGTGGTGTATGTCCTTTTCTCAGCAAACACAGTGTCATATAGCCTCCTGAATAATCTCATTATATACATTATAGACAATTATACTGAAGTAACAAAATAAAATTCATCATTCATTTAATGATTTACACCTGTGCTTTTCCTACTGTGACATGTCCAAATGTCTTCAGTGAAATGTTTGAGTTTTCAATTTGACCCTTTCAGTGTTGACATGTGGCCTATTTTTTGGCGCCTGGAATTAAAGGGACAGTTCACCCGGAAATAAAAAAATACCTATTTTTCTGAGTTGCAGACCATTGAAGATATCAGCTGAAGAGGTGTCTGCCTTTTCTTCAGTGTAATGGAACTCAGCTTGTGGTGCTCAAAGCACCAAAAAATACATTTGATAAACTCAAAAGCAAAGTCTCTTTCCAGAAATCCTGATAATGACATTAATTACCATTAATGTTAACATCTCAAGCTGTTAAGAGCATGAGCTTCTTGTCCATGAGTAGATGCACGCATCCCTCTGTGTGGTGATGTGGTTGGCAGGTATGGTTCAGTCGAAAGAAAATAGTTCCTACATGAAACTGCTCACGACAAGGTCTGTGGATTATCTTAAGTAACTGGGATATGACTTATAGTAAAAATCTTATAACAGTCTTTATATATAAAGCAAAACAGAGTTACAAAGAGGTTCATAAAGCAACAAAATAAAAAAAAGTCAAAAAAGAAAACGCTGAAAATACTTTGGTATAATTCAGAAGTAAGTGAAACACAGTTCAAAGTAACATAAACTCAAGTCAAATAAGGAAAGAATCTCTGATAAAAGTGTGTTTTAAAAAGGAGCCGACTGACTCAGCCAACCTGATTTCCTTGGGCAGATTATTGCAGAGCCTCGGGGCCCTGACTGCAAACAGCGTGTCCCCTTTAGTTTTCAGCGGGACCCTTGAAACAGACAAAAGACCTCTGCCTGAGAATCTCAAAGTATGTACCGGTGTATTCATTACTCAGAGGTCAGAGATACAGAAAGAGACATTGCTGTTGAGTTTTCAAATGTACTTTTTGTTGCTTTGAGCACCACAAGCTATATAGTTCCATTATATTGGAGAGTAAGGCAGACATCAATATTTCCAACGCTCGCCAGTTCATACCAACACAATCTAGATTGATCAATAACACTACAGGTAAGAGAGAAATATGTATTTTTGATTTTAGGGTGAACTGTCCCTTTAAGAATACTGACTCACTGGAATTGCTTATTGGTACACCTAAATGAGATGAAATCAAATATTGTAGTAAGATACCTCTTTACTTTTTGCTGAGTCAAGATTTTGCTGTGGAAAAAAAAAAATATATTGCTCCCGAGTCAGACAGTTTATTTCAGTAAAAGATTAAATCAATGAATTTTCAGTGTTAAAATATCATGTTACTCTTCTCAATTGCCTCCATTTCCCTAACCCACTCCAGGCTGGCTTCGCTGCGCAGGGAGCAGAGTCGGGAACACCGTTTCCCGAAATTAACCTACTAGAAAAAGTAAGAGCAGTGGGAACAATGTGTTCCTCAGAGTGTGTCCGTTTTTTTCGATTTTGTTAGTCGCACAAATGTGAACTTTTGACTTGAACAATATTTGACTTGAAACAGAAATTGCAACCTTTGATACTGCACCGTTTGATATCATCGACTTTGTGAATCCTATTAGTTCTTTAGTTTTGATTTCTCTCATTGCACCTCTGTTTCAGTCAGTGATTTCCTAGGTTTTCCCAAAAACGACTCTCAGTCATCCCAACAGTGTTTAAGAATGTGACAGCCTCTTTTAAAGCTTGCAACTTGGCAAACACTTGTTTCATAAAATTTCAGGACTGGACTGACTACGATGAGAAAGTCAGCGAGTCGGTGGGAATATATGAGGTCACACACCAGTTCATCAAGTGCTGACATCATCATGTGATGAGGCTCAGAGATGAGTGAGTGAACACTACAGCCAAACGTCCTCAGGCCTCTTTGCAGGCATTAAGGATGCTTCAGAAGCTGAGGTGGCGAGGTTTGGTTGACGATGAACATTAACAGGTGTGGACTATCACCACAAATTGTCCACACGCGTCTTGGAATAATCAACATGGTCAAGATTTTTTTCACTGCCTCAATAAATTGGATGGTGACAATTTGGAGTGAAGTTTTTTCTTTGCGCATTTGAGCATCACTTTCAATGGTCTCTAGGCATGTAGAAGTAGCAGAAGTAGCAGTAGTAGTAATAGTATTAGTAGTAGTGATAGTTGTAGTAGTGATAGTAGTATAACAAAACCAACTAGTGAGACAAGCCCAGACCAACTCTCAGCTGCAGGTCACAAGAAACTGAAATCTCTTCATCCAAGCTGGACTGAGCAAAGATGTCTTGTTTGGCAAGTACTAAATGAGGAGTTTAATAAATATTTTGTTCCAAGAGATGGGGATGCAGATTGACCTGTCTTTATTCCCACCTCTGGGAGCAAACTACTCAGACTTCAGCCATTACTTTATATGTATGCATTTACAGATTTGTCTGCGCATTAACAAATCTGATTATTATGCTACAAAACATTTGCCCTGCTTTTGTGAAATTTTGTGAAACCTGCTTGCAATTTTGAGATAGAGAATAAGAATAAAGAATTTTTTTCCCTTTAGCTGAATACATTACGCTCCAATAGTTTTTAAACATACATTGAAACCATGTTGACAGTTGACAGTTCTTTAAAATATGAACAGAGTGTGAGCTCTGAATTAGCAAGACAGTTAGACAGTCTGAGTTAATGAGGGTTTAATCTGGTATATTCTTGTTTTCTAAATTATGGAAAAAGTGTTTCTTTTTTTGTTGTTGTTTTTTTTTTGTTAAAGCCAAAAATAAAAAGGGCAGGTTTTTCTTTCCTGTGAAAATTTGAGGTAATCTTGTAAATTCAGAAAAAGAGGGCAATTATGTCAGAATTCTGTCATTATCACGTTTATTACAAAAACAGAGCAGAATTGTTTTTCATATGCATGTATTATGCTTCCATAGAAACATTATGCATGCATATCAGATTATAAGGAGACAAATTCTTAAATGTAATTGACTGATCATGATGAATAAAACAACAGATGAGTGGCTAAAATATTACTCCATATTTTAATTTGCTGAGCTTCTCTAATTCACAGCAGCCATAAGTTATACAACAAATTGTTTAAAAATGCCAAAAAAAAAACCCGAAAAAAAAAAACAAAAACAAAGACTGGCTGGTAAATCATAAATGGAGACATCTCTTGCAGGGTAAGTTACTTCATCCTAGTTCAGTTTGTGGAAAATTAGAAAGATAGCATGCCACAGACGGTATTATTTGCACAAAGTTTATCCAAGCCGAAGCTGACAACAACGCAACAATAATAAAATTATTTAATACGATTTTAAAGAGAACTTTGTCTTTAGGGTAACTCTCTTCAGCATACCCACAGGAGGATGTTTTTTTCCTTACAGAGTGACGCATCTGCTGGCTCATAGACGATCTTTGTTCTGTAGTGAGTTGTCTGTCCTGTCAGTGCTGCTGTCCTCCAGTGTGTCTCTGTTTGTCTCTGTGTTTCTCTGTGTGGACTGAAGGGAAGCGACCATGGCACCTGCAAAGAAGAACAAGGTGTTTGTCATCGGTGTGGGCATGACAAAGGTAATATTATTTAATATTTTATTGTCTCAGTTCGCAAGACGACGTGAACGACATTATGTAAGACTCAGGGTTAGCATAGTTAGCTAACTCCAGATTGTATTGAACATGTTTCCTCTTAAAAAACTCTCTTTTGTTAAAGTTAGCCATTTGGCCACTGTGTGGAGAACTATAATACTTAAAAATGCGGACATTAATAGGGCTCATATTCTGTCAAAAATCCCTTAAGGTCTGTGTTACAACTCTATACGATGTAAACATTAGCTAGCTAAGTTAGCCCAAAGAAGGTAACATGGCATTAGTTTGTATTTTCAATTTATGTTGGTTTTCTTGGTCTGAGTTATATATTCGACCTCCTCGGGTCTGTATCTCATGCCTGAATTGTGAGTCCATAGTTCATGGCCAACAGAGTGACAATCTGTGCTAAGGGTCATCACTCCAGCAGGCTGTAACACCTGAGCTCTTTAGCTAGTTTACAGTCTGAACAAGTTTCAAGACAAGTCTTACGTTTGCACTAACAAATTGCAGGTGAAGCTATAATCCCATCACAATGACATTTTAAGTGGATTTAAGATTGTTCCATTTGCCTCTGTTGTTGTTTTGTTTTCGATAAACTAAAATTATGTGATTTTAGTGCGTGTAAATCGGGCTTCATGATTAGTGCTTAAAGTGGAATAATGCTGTCATTACCAGTTTGTTTATTTGTGTAACTGGAAGAGCCTGATGTCCCCCTCACACTGAATAGCAGACAGGCAATATGTCTCTCCTCTTTTCATGCCTAAATGAGGTTCATGTTTTAAAAGTCCTCCACATGTGCTGTCCACCCCAGAAAAAAATCAACTGCACTAATACTTGTGGAAATTTCATCCTGTTCTTCCCCTGTTTTTTTCTTTCTATTTGATTATATTGGATTTAAATATTTTTGAGGTGTTATTAAAATATCTGTTCTGAGGAGTGTGTTGCCTAAAAGTCAGGAAATAGTTCTACAATGATATATGAAAAAGAAATAGCATCACATCTTCTCATTATGAGAGGGTGGAAGTAGAGAATGTTTGACTATTTTTTTATCCTGATCAAAATGATTCATCAACAGTCAACATAGTTTACTATTATTTTTTTGTCAGTTGACTAATTGTTTCAGCTCTTTTTGCAAGTCAAGTTCATTGGCGCTTGATTTGGGGAACTCTGTTATTTAGCTTTCATCTAATGTGATGGTAACAGTGACAATAAAGTTGAATGTTTATTAATGCAAAGAAAGTGTAATTATGTTCTTGAGAACTCAAAAAACAAATGTGGATGCTGATGTTGATTGACGCTCACCATCTGTCGCACTTTTCTGTATTTTGGTGCAGTTTGATAAGCCTGGAGCCCGAGGTGACTATGATTACCCTGACATGGCCAAGGAAGCAGGTGCATATCTTTAACAGAATATGGATGATGTTCGGTGACTCAAAGATACCATATCTGAATATCTGAATATCTGTCAAATGGATCTTGTTGCATAACACAAAGTGTCTATACTCTGTTTCAGGTGAAAAGGCTCTAACAGATGCAGGAGTCCCATATTCTGCCATTGAACAAGCCTGTGTAGGATATGTCTACGGTAAGATGTAGTTATTAAATGATAACTACAGTGTTTTTCAACCTGGATCCTATTTTCTCATGTTTTATTATTTATTGTCTACGACATGCAGCAAAAAGCTAAGGTTGGAATTGAACCGGCAGTCGCTCTGGCAAGGACATGGCTTTTGTACACTGGGCGCCCGCTCTGCCAGGTGAGCTACTGGGCTCACCTGGCATAAATATGAATTCTATCATGTAAAACACACTTTATTCAAAGTCAACAGAAAATAAATAAAACTCCCAAAATCTCCTTTGTTCGTCCTTCCACTGTCCAACATTCACCAACTCTGGTTTGGTTAAAATAATTGATTCACCCAGTTGTTGCTTCTGTCCTACCTAATAAAGGCAAAATGCCAAAACATAATTAAAAAAAAAAAGAAATCGTACTTGGTCACAGAAAAGTCTATCTCTGTTTTCACACTTGATAATCTGAGCATGTCAGTGGCAAAATAAGCACTTTCAGTGGAGGTACATAAAACGTGTATGTTCGTCGTTACATAGCGGCCTGTTTCACTGCTGTTGGCTGCTGCCCTCTCGCTCAATCCTGAACCAGTTTCAAAATTGTTGTTCCCGTATGTCACAAAAAAAAGGGAAGAGGATCAAGGTTTGAAAAGTATCAAACCTACCTGTTTCTGATACAATGTGACTGTTTTCTACATTATTAGCCTTTTACATGTTGTCAACTCAAATAATGAATAATGTCAACTCTATTTTCTTACATCATTACAATATATGCTCTCAAAACACTCCTGTAATTTTTGCACATACTATATACTCTAAAAGCTTGTATTTTTTTTGTAATTTTAGTTATCTTAGTTAAAATGCATGAAGGAAAAGTCTCTCATATTGGAATTACCTGAGTAAAAAAGTAAAATAAATAAGGAATCACACCTTTTCCCTACCGTATCCCCTCAGGGGACTCCACATGTGGGCAGAGGGCCATTTACCACAGCCTGGGCCTGACTGGGATCCCCATTATCAACGTCAACAACAACTGCTCCACAGGCTCCACCGCTCTCTTCATGGCACGCCAGCTCATTCAGGGAGGTGAGTTGAGTGGGAGGCCTTGAAAGTGATTAAGCAACAAAATCTTTACTGTTAAAAATGAGACTGTAAAGAGCTCACCATGGTTCCAGTAGACTCCAAAAATGACACATTTTCACTTATGATAATATATCTAGAAACTTCTTAAACGACTCCTGCAGATTGAATCCATCTGTTATCTAACTGAAGGTGTAAAAACCAATCTTTGCGCATTTCTCATATCTTGTTGCAGGTCTTGCTGATTGTGTGCTTGCCCTCGGGTTTGAGAGAATGGAGAAGGGCTCTTTATCTGCAAAGGTATGGAACTATATGACGTATGCTGTGTGTTGTTGTAATGGATGTAGAAGAAGTGGACAAAATAAAACTTAACATTATCTATGCTGGTCACCCACTGTGCAATCAGTTAGTTGTAGTTCCCCATACAACCCCACTGAAAGAAATCCAAACTATCCTTTTAACATGTCTTTTTTACTGGGTAAAAATAAGTAAAATGTTTGTAAAAAAATGTCTGTTTCTAGTTTATGGACAGGACTAACCCAATGGACAAACACATGGAGGTGATGATCAATCGCTACGGGATGGTGGCAGCTCCAGCAGCACCACAGATGTTCGGCAACGCTGGCAGGGAGCACATGGAGAAATATGGTACGTGCTGAATGTGTGTGTATTTATTTTATTTTATTTTATTTTATTGAGTTTGGACAGTGCACATTAATCAACATATCAGCAGTAAACATCACTGTAAATATGCTGGAATTAGTGCAATTGCAAAATTTCCTAAGGCAGATACAAAGTCAGCTTACATGGTCCACAATGGGTGGATAGTTGTATCTTGCATTGAGGCCATGATTTTATTATATCACACACATTAAATTTTTGTGTCAATGTTTTGATCTTCTTCAGGCACAAAACCGGAACACTTTGCCAAAATTGCCTGGAAAAACCACAAGCATTCCACCAACAACCCGTAAGACAGCGTTAACTTAAAAAAAAATATTGCTTCAAAATATACTTGAATTTATTTTAATTTAGGTCTGGTGTTTGAATCTGTGTGTCACTATTTATGCAGATATTCCCAGTTCCAGGATGAGTACAGTTTGGAGCAGGTGATGAACTCCAGGAAGGTTTTTGAATACCTCACTCTCCTGCAGTGTTGGTAAGAGCCTCCCTGATTTACAGTCTGTGTCATTTTCTAAAAATACAGTGGTCATCCTGTCTTGAGTGTAACTATGTCACGGCAGAGGCTATCAGGTAGCAGTTATTTCTTGTTGATCAAATTGCATAGAAATTGGTGGTAATTGCTACAGTTCCTAACACCACTGTGTCTATCTGTCCGTTTGTCCGTCCATCCGTCCCCCCGTCCCCGCCTCTCTCGTCAGCCCGACATCAGATGGTGCTGGAGCAGCAGTTTTGGCCAGCGAGGCCTTCGTCAGGAAACACCATCTGGAGAACCAGGCGGTGGAGATTGTGGCCCAAGAGATGGTGACTGACCTCGCTTCCACGTTTGAAGAAAACAGCTGCATTAAGATGGTAAGAAATTTACATCAGCAAAGTGTGTCTCTTTAAAATTCATTTATAGATCTATACTAAACTTTGCATTATAGGAGATGAGAAATGTACCTTCTTTACGATGCAGCCAAGAACAGAGATTTTTGATGGCTGAACTAAAAGAAACTATTTTTGCTTGACAGCCCAGTCACCAGATAAAATGTTGGCATTGTACGTTTATGCAAACTACAAAAACGTTACATTTGCATGTATTATACGTATCATATCAATATTTCTAATGTGACGTATATGAGCTGACTTTTTCACTGGGAGGTGAAGGGGATGGTCGATGGTGTGACATCTAGGCGAGACGCCTGCCAATCTACAGATCACTGTTTGAGACCAACAAACAACAAAACCGGTTGTGATTTAGTAATTGTCATTGCTGTGTTTCCATTACTGTTTAGGCTCGAAAAGTGGGTGTATTCTCACGACCAATTACTGTTTATCCAGCCAGATAAGGCTACCAAAAGCTTCTATTTTTTACTGAGACATTGCTGCTTCTCATATCAGATTGTGCAACCACAACTGTGTATTTGAAGCCAAAGAATGGTCTTTTCCTAAACATAACCAAGATGCAATTCTTTTTATCGCCAAGGAAAAAGAAGGCTTCATTTATGGCACTAAGGAAGTGCGTTTATTATTGGCAATTAAACAGGAGGAGGTGGATAGTGCTTTTGTTTTCCCTGGTAGCTGTTGGTATCTATCCCCAGTTACCAAAGAGTATCAACATGTGGCCTTTGCAGTTACTGTTCACAGTAGTGTTCCAATACATTTCTCTTTCTGTGGTACCATCTTAAATGTAATATAAATATTAGTAATCCCGTAATTTTTCATTCACATGACATAAATGAAGAACACTGCAGGCGTCTTTCTGTTACTTGCTTATCTCTGCCTTCTTGTCCAATTTGAAAGACTCCATTATTTACAGCAAGAGGAGAACATTAAATAATAGCATTTGGCAGCAGAGAAATATAATTAAATTGCATCAATTGCTTTCTGATGGCAATATTATTGAAGTTAATGAACCGAAAATGCCGTAAAAACTAAATGATGCTGACTTCTCTCAGTAAATACAGTCAATGAAAATACTTACATTTCTAAGGGCATCACAATGTGAACACACAATATTCCATTATGAAATGCAGAGCTCTCGATCAGGATAAAATGTTCAGTTTTGTCTTACAGTTCTCAGCTGTGGTATCACCCCTAGTGACAGTCTCAAATGTTTATTGTATTTTTGTTCATGATTTATTGGAACTTGAAAGACTGAAGAATTCATTGCGATATATTCTCTTAACATAGTTCTATTTAATTTTTTTGATTTCTGTTTTGTCTGTTCAGGTGGGATATGACATGTCTCGAACGGCTGCCCAAAAGTGTTATGAAGCGGCAGGTCTGAAGCCGAGTGACGTCGATGTGGTCGAACTGCACGACTGCTTTTCAGCCAATGAGCTCATCACGTATGAGGCTCTGGGACTGTGTCCAGAGGGTGAGGCTGCAGCTCGTAAAACCCGACTTTATCCCCCAGCTATTTCAAAGGCTGGCTGTTTGAGGAGGAATAGATATGATTTCCACTGTGCTTTTTCCAATTTAATTCAAATTTCTACTTTAAGGAGAATACATAGACATGAAATTGGGTGAGGATTAGGAATGTCCATTTTTCCCTCCTATTGATATGAGTAATTTAATATTAAGTATCTGCTGATATTCAAATTACAGGGTTCATATAAGGTGCTTGAGCTGCTTGAAGTACGTGAATTTGACACTCAGAAATTTAAACTCTTGAATATCTTGAAGATCATACATTTTTTAAACTTGATCTGTGAAAGAGTACTTGAACATAATTGAGATGAGAACTGAATGATACGTTATATTAAATAATGTTTTAGGTATTTGTTTTAACCAAAGAAGCAAAGAACACCATACAGGCATGACAGGACTGTTAATGTGGAAACTAAGAGTATTTTCTGGATGAGGGGTTTGGAGCTAGTGAAAAATGGCACCTGTATCAGGCCTGATAGAAAAATCTCATTTTGTTTGATCAGCTTTATTGACAAATCAAATGAGTGACTGCATAGAGAGTTGGAACCAAAAGACTGTTGACCTCAAGAACTTGCTGCTACACAGAAACACTCAACCGTACTTGGTGACTGACGGCTTCATCAGAAATAGATTACTTTTTTAACATAATAAAAATACATCAGACCAACTTTATAGTATATTTATGATTTTGTATTTATTTGTTATTGGATTCCCTTTTTCATACTCCTTTTTTTGTTTGTAAAGCACATTTCAGAAACAAAGACAATTCAAAGGACTCAACACAAGCATAGATATACGAAACAAAACTGATTAAAAGGCAATTGTTCAAAGTTAAGTTAAAAGTAGTTTGCAAAGTTCAGGTCTTACTTGCGGACATGAAGCTGAATGATGAATGATGATTGTTTTAATTTATCATTTTGTAAATTATAAATCACATGTTTTAATAGATGACATGCCACTATATATAACCATACCATGCATAGCATCCTGCAGATTTCACTCTCCTCCTCCTCCTCTCCACCTCAACAGGTAAAGCAGGTGAGCTGATTGACAGAGGGGACAACACATATGGAGGCAAGTTTGTGATCAACCCCAGTGGCGGTCTCATCTCTAAAGGACATCCTCTGGGCGCCACAGGTAAACTGAGCTGCTGACTCTTTTTTTTTTTTTACAATACTTTATTGAACTTTTTTCACATAAACATTGTCAACTATGGTCTTTAAATCACATATCTATCTATTTATGTATCTATCTATCTGTCTATCTATCATCTATATATGTATCTCTCTCAGTATATATAAATAACAGTAAATCACTAAATAGCATAACAATAATAATGATATAATTCAAAATTACATTAAAAAATATACAAAAAAACAAACAAACAAAATAAATTCATATTCCTACATGGATATGCACCATGAGGGGTCTCATGCACATGGTCGGCGATGTATTTTACAATCTGACAATGTACTCCAATTATTCAGAGCCGCTGACCTTTTGATGAAAGCCTCTTGTCATATACTGGAGGTCCATGCACACAATACATATAGTCCTGTAGACAGTGCCAAACAACTTCTACAGTGTCCACTAGGTGGCATGTGTCACATTGTGATGGCCACCTGGATTGTAACTGGGTGAGCCTGCATGTGAGAGGGCAGCAGGTTGTAGCTTTGGCAAACCTCCCCTGTAATCTCTCCACATATTAAACTCTTGAGGGACGAGGCTGAACGAACGGTGCAGCTGACTCACCCAGCCTCTGCAACAGAGAGCCAGTATTTTGTACTACACATACCATTTTTAACTCAAGATAATCCACCAACCTTGTTGTTGGCAGTTTCATGTAGGAACTGTTTTCTCTCTGATGAATAGCACCACAGGCAAGAGGAAAGTTATGTATATTTGATATTAGGTCGAACCGCCCCTTTAAGGAATACTTCAATACTTAAAATGTTGTTTTTTTTCCACACATCTCTATCTCTGTGAAAGGAGAATCAAAAAAGTCAAAATCAAAAAAAATCCAGTTGCCATGCATGGAACTGTACTATTGTGTCCTAAATAGTAATTTTTTTTGTGTGAAAATGTTTGGGAAGTACTGAGCATAAAAGATAAAAAATAGGATGGATAAAAGAGGCTTGGATTATTCTGCAGGAGTTATATTAGAGTTTGTAGATTGATTTTTTAAAAATATTTTTCTGTTGTTAAATGTGCTCCCTGCTTTCTTTAATTCACCTTTTTTTGGATGACTTTTTCAACATGGAGGCATGCAAGTAAAACAGAATTTTCATTACAAGTTTAAGGTAACATGCATAACACACAGATCATTAGATTTGTTACTTTCGGATTTAGATTTCACTTTGATTTATCATCTCTATTGTGTTTAGTTTTCTTTCTCTCTGTGTTTGTTTCCTCATTTCTCCCAATCTCAACCATCACTTTCTGTACCTCATTATTTTTTCATTCATGTCATCAGTCCTTCCTCTCCCTCTGGGTCACTCTCCTGTGCCCCAGTCAGCACTAAGCTGTCTGATCCATGGTGTTGCTCCTAATCTTGGTTGTTACCTCTCCCCTCAGGAACACTGTGAGCACAGACATTGATGGCTAATTCACTGACTCATGCAGGGACCCCATCACAGGGGGTAGTGTGAACAACTTCAGTAGGGTGTCGCATGACATCCAGGCACACTGAAACTACATTGATACGCAGCTTGGCATGTGTTGACTCAGCACGTGCCTTCACTCTTCAGAATTTAAAAGCCTGAAAAGGCTTTTGATCATCAAAAGAGTATTTGTAATCTTCTCTCTGAATTCTCTCGCCTACAGTTTTCCAATTGACATTTACACAAAATTGCACTGATATAAACAAGTCCTCATGGAAACGATTAATAAGAGTGCTGCAGAATGTGAAAGACACACCATGAAGAGGTCTTAACCCTTAAGTCCTTTAGCTTATTGGGATAATGAAGAAATACAAAAGCTCATTAAGCAGATGGGATGAAATACTTAGCTAGCACAGGAGCTGTCCCTGCCAAGATTAGGGAGTTGTCAGATTAGGAGTCAGCTTGTCACCCCTCTCAGTGATGATTTTGTGTTAACACTTGCAGAATGCCTCAGTGTCTTCACCTGGAGGCCGAGACATGTGATAGGATAGCAGCTGGGGCAGCAGCAAAACATATTTTAGCCACCTAAAAAAGAATCAGTACTAGCTTAAGTGTACACTGTATTTAGTATATCCACCACTCTGCCTTGCTGCAGACAGCCCTGTCGATGGCTTCAGTTCACCATCCATGCTCTCGTCAAAGCCAGGCGCCTTTGATAAAAACAGTGATTTCAGCCGGCTGAACAAGGGAGCTGCTGGTTTACTGCTGCCTTGATTGAGGGGTAGTTGAGGGATAGTTCATCTTTTTGACGCCGGCTTGGATGACACACTTACCCATAGTCAGTGTATCACCTATGGAGGATGTCAGTCAGCATGCCCCCAGTTTGGAGAAGGAGGCAGGAGTACTCTCACAGAAGCTAAGCAATGTACAGGTCAGCAACAAAATGTATTTTAGCCACTTACAAAAAGTCCCACCTAAAAAAAGTCAATATCATTTTTAATGGATGCTATATTGAGTATTTTCACTGCTTTACCTTGCTGCTTACAGCCCCTTCCAATGGGAACGCTGTTCACTGCTTCAGTTTCCCATCTTTGCTCTGTTCAAACCCATCAGACTCCATTGACAGAAACATTGGTTTTAGCTTTCTGAACACAGGAGCTGCTGGTCCACTGCTGCCTTAACCAGTTAGTTTGTGTTATTGTGTGACTGGTGAATCCGAACTAAAACTTTTAAACTCCAGAGTCACACAGTAACACAAACAAAATAACCGATTGAGGCGGTGGTATACCAGCAGCTCCTGTGTCCAGTAATGTTATAGGGATGGTTCAGAAGTAGCATGCCGCCACTTCTTTGACTATTGATAAGCGCCTCAGAGGCACGTAGTTTTTGTCTTTCTCACTTTATTCAACATACAGGCCCTCTCTCTGTCATTTTGTGTGTGATGATACATTTTAGGCATTTACTGCTTCATCAGCCATAAATTATTAATGGCAATCTTTACCGCATCCCCCTCTACAAGTCCTGTCACTCTCACCCTCTTTTCTGTCTCTCCCTCCTCATGCTCCGTCAGGTCTGGCCCAGTGTGCAGAGCTCTGCTGGCAGCTCCGAGGGCAGGCTGGCA
The DNA here is from genome assembly GCF_008729295.1 of Plectropomus leopardus. Taxonomy (NCBI): domain Eukaryota; kingdom Metazoa; phylum Chordata; class Actinopteri; order Perciformes; family Serranidae; genus Plectropomus; species Plectropomus leopardus. Next base: position 21,448,913 of record NC_056474.1, read on the forward strand.
AGAGGCAGGTCCCCGGGGCAAAAGTGGCTCTGCAGCACAACATTGGCTTGGGAGGAGCTGTGGTCGTCAGCCTCTACAGGCTGGGATTCCCTCAGGAGGCCAGGTGAGGAAGTAGTTGCCAACGCTTTGTACATTTTTCAGTTACAGTGATGTTGACAGTCTGTCAATGTAGTGAGTCCCTGGCGCCCGCAGGGAAATTTGTATATACTGACAAATTGTAGGGTTAAAGTAGTGCTTGATGTTGGTTATTACAATGGTTATATTAATGTATGTTGTGTCTGATAATTGCACAAATGAAATCTCACATCTGACAACTTTATTCAGAAAACCATAAAAGGTATCTCTATAAACAGTCTATGTACAAAACACTATGTAAATGTTACATCGTGAGTTGTAGTATAAAGCGCATCAAAATCTACCCAGTATTAAGTAAATCAAATGTGACATAATTACTTTAATTTTAAATTAGCTACCGTATAAATTTGACAAAACAACATTTTGAGAAATATGCTTATTCTCTTTCATTCTGAGAAGAGTTTTTACATTTTTCTTTCGCTCGTTAACATGATAAACAAAATGGGATCTCGTCTTGTACCAGTTATATACACAGACAGCAGGAAAATGCGTCCGCCAGTGAAAATATTTTTTTTAATGCAGGGGGTCTCCCTGGACTGTAAATACAGCGTCCTTTCACAGCAGATGTTGCAGCCCAGGATTACAGGAATGTCTGTAGTAATAGTCTACATATTGTAAATCCAAATGGAATTGATGAGGGTGAAAATACAAAGTAATTGTCTACATGCTGTCCTTGAGGACATCGGAGCTGGCAGTTGGGTGTCAGATCTGTGCAGAGCACCGGAGCAAAAACACAGACACATCACTGACAATATAACATCCAAAACACAAGTTTCACTCTGTGGTTTCTGTGACATGAGAAATAATTTCAAAAGTACGTACAGTCATGCCACTGTTTCTATGATTTTAAGAGAGATTTTTTGTTCATAATTTAAAATACTTTGATAAATAATACTGCGTTCTTCAGATGCATTGAGAGTGAGTTAATTGTGTTTTTTTCAGTTTTTAATATGTCAGGGATGCAGTATGTGTACCTACAGTATAGTAGCAGCATCACTACAGTCAGATATTTAATCTAGCATGTATTTTATAAGCGATCCAGTCTTGCAGGCTCAAAAGGCAGGCGATTTGCTGCAGACTAAAATGTCAGATGTATAAGGCACAATAGATCTGTTTATATATGCTGCAACCATTAAAGTTCTTCTTCATCTAATTCTTATTATTTGACCATGTGCTGTAGACGCAGAACATTGCTTTATTGAATGTTCCTATTCTGCAACATAACATCTAAACTGAAACTTGCGCAGCCTCACATACAGCATGTGTGAATCGGGGGAAATCTCAGACAGTGTATCTCCTTTTTTCACATCATGTTTACTTTGAATTAGATTTTTCCTGTGTTTTTTTCTTCCTTCCACAGTTCCCACATAGGTGCAGCTCCCACCAGCTCAGCCAGCAGTCTGGAGGGTTTCAAAGCTTACCCTGTCTTCAAAGAGATGGAAAAACGTCTACAGGAGGTAAATAAGCATCCTGTTACTATAAGTCCCCGTCACTCCTCAGTCTAGCTACCCTGTTTTTGATCATCTGGAATTAGTGCTTTTACATCCAATTAAATGTCTGGATGTTTTCTTGGTTACCTTTTCTTCTTTTATGTCTTTTGATTATTACATGTTACAAAAATGCAAACATAGGCCCATTTCAAGTGTTGTCACCAAGAAAAGTAAAAAAAGTTGGGAGTCTATCTGCTTTCCCTCTTACGTGCATTGATATGTGTATGGTCCTGAGACGCTCTATGTACAAAAGCAACATACATAATAAAAAGAAGACAGCAGTTTCAGGGCCATACAGCATACACACTTAAAAGCATAGTGATCCTGACCTTCATAGCCAGCAAGGGTACACTGTTGTGAACATTGTCCATTATTTTGTTAAGGTACAATATGTACTGCTATGATAAAGTAACAACAACAATGAACCATGTAATCTAAAAAGTCTAATCCATGTAACTGGGTTTAGTGTAAACAGAAAACATGGTCGGCAGTGGTAATACATTGTGTGCGAGGCTTATGATTTTGCTTTGACGTATTAGAAGAATTCAGGACCAGTATGTGCGCTACTCTCACTGTTATTGTGGTGCCTTCGTGATTAATGTAGAAACAGTTATTGAAAGGTACGCAAACTTTATCACAAAGAACATTAAGGTTACGCTAGACTATATTTATTTATGTTTGGATGCATGTAGTTTAAAGTGACAGTTCATCACAAATGAAAAAACATAATTTTTCCTCTTTTCTTTTTAAATCAGTATAGGCTGTTTTTGTTACCAATTAATATCAGATTTTTCTAATGTTTCATGAAATTATTTATCATTCTGCTCTCCTTATTATGAACGTCCGAACATCCACCACTAACATTTTAGTCTCATTTTTCTCTTCAAGGAAAATCTCTTTATCTTCTAAATCTTCAGAAATCTCTATATGTGTGTGTGGGTTGTCTGGAAATGTTCCTGATTTTCACCACTGAAAGGAGCTAAAATGTGGATGTTTTCTTAAAATTGGGAGATTGTGTCACCTTAATATTTTACAGATGGGTTTTGGCAGAGGCTTCCCTTTTTGTGTTTGCTTTTCAATCAGACACAAAAGGCACATGATCACTTTGTCCGAGGAAGCAAATACATACTGCCCCCTTCCTCCAGCATGCAATATCACAGAGAATAAATCTAAAGTTTGAAAAGGCATGTTCAGAATATTTTGTAACACAGTCAACATTTACCCTTTGAAACCTGAGCAGATTGGTTTGATTTCTTTCAGAAACATAGGGAAAAGGCAACAAGCAACTTAACAAGAAACTGCCCAGAAAGTAGCAAAAAATGAGTTAGAAAATCACCTGAAAATATGTGGAAAAAGAAGTACAAAACATAAACAGGATAATGACCTTAAAAGGTGCTGAAAAAAGAAAAAAAAAAATATTTCTAATGTTTCTTCACTGTTTTTTCTGTAACACAATTTTAAATATAAAGGTATTATAATTATAAATATAGTTTTCAATACATTTTCCCCTATTTCTATTTAATAAATTTTGACTAGTCCTCCCCTCTTTTTAAAACTTCTTTGAGTTCTTGTCACATTTTTTTTTTTAAACTTTTTTTTTTTAATTATTATTTTATTATCATTATTTATTAAACTGAAGTGCACAGAGTGGGAAGTAGCCATTACTGACAAATCAAATTATAGTTTCTAGTTTTGGATTCTGACCTTAAATTTGGAGTGCGGGACTGGAATGTCTGTTACATTCAAGCCTTCACTAAACAAGCTGACACAATGCTGGTTAAGCCTATCACCGCCAGGGAAAGCTCTCTATATTTTATGTGCACCAGACTTGTGGTGTGGGAGCACTCAGTTTTACATCAACCAGCCTGAGCTAAAGCCAGCAGGAAGAGGGGAGAGATCATGGTGAAGGAGCAAGGATTGTGGCGGAATATACTTAGAAACATCCAAGAAAAGTTTCTTGAGTTTGCAAGATAAAAGAGAAACTTTGCATTTGGAAGAGGACTTCAAGTCAGAAAAAGACTCGAAACAAAGTGCTCCTGGAGGAAGGGGAGGTGCAGCAAGCTCACCTGCAGACAATTCCTCTCACTTTCAGAGGGGGGAGACTTAAAAGTCCACACTCCAGCTATAATTACAAACCCATATGTCTTTGATTCAAAATTTTTAAACCGTTATATGTCAGCTTAAAAGCCTTCTTGACTCCCTGCAGGAAGGAGAGCAGCTTGTCAAGAAAATTGGTGGAGTGTTTGCCTTTAAAGTGAAGGACGGTCCAGGTGGGAAAGAGGCAACTTGGGTCGTGGATGTGAAAAACGGCAAAGGTTCTATCACCAATGACCCAGGTAGGTATCTCAAAGAAGATGTTCAAACTCTGCTTTCAAGGATAAATAGCATTTTTTTTGGTATTTTAGTTGCAGCAGTGTCTTCCACTCCTTGGCCTTATTCTCCATCTCCTGGGTTTTATTTTCTGTTCAGTATGACGTCACTGACAGATAGGGCTGTATTCAGCTCAGAATTATGTCAGCTGAATCAGATTTGCTGGTTTCAAACGAGTAATTGATTAATTTGAGTCTCAACAAGGTTCGGTGGGATGTTCAGGGTGACAGGGATAATTCACATAATATGGTCAACAAGCCAAGTTAGCCGACTGAACTATTGCATGCTAGCTCGATAATGACGGATCAGAAATGTGCAACAGCATTTTTTTTGGCACTAGATATCAAACAAAAGCCAGAGACTCTATTGTATTAAGTATCTGTAAACTGTCAATTCACCACTTCTAAGCAGAAGGCAAAAGAAAACGTTATCTCAGTGCCTGAGCAAAGCGAGAAGTGGAAAGCAAGAAAGGCTCACTCTAAAGCTACATCTGGGGACAGAAACATCCCAGATGTTCAGATATTCTGCACACTGACTGACCAAAAAAAAAAAAGACCACGCAACTTGAAGAATCTCAGTTGCCTGAGGGGCCTCTGACTGTGGATTTTAATCCTTGACTTTCAGGTGGCCTGAACCTACTGAAAGAGCTAAGGGATTCTCAGAAATGTTGCTTTTAGTACACAACATGAGCTTTCTGCGTTACATTCAACAACATTCTTGAACAAATTGCACTCCATGTGCTTTTCTCTTTCTTACAGAGAGCACGCACACCTCTGTGGATCACATCCCTTGCTTGTGATACCAATTGTGGAAGTAAAACATGATTCTAAGAAAAAACAGGCTTGAACAACTTTGTTTGTTTGGCTCTTTCCTTAAAGCTTAGAGGAGAAATTGGTTCGATCTTCAAATATTGATTTATCAATACGTGTTTCAATGCTAATATTCTGCAGTATCAATACACCGGTACCAGCTGCGTTTTCTCACTTTTTCTTATTGTTAATGATTATTACATTTATTCTGCTGTTTTCTGCAGCTTACCACGACAAGAAAAGTTGTTGTGTTATATGTCATGTTATAGCTGTGTTATATTTATCTTTTAAGAATTGTATTCCCTCAATGTCTGTTTTAACTCATATCAAAAATAGTATTAAATATCAGTATTTTTAAGATATTTTGTCAAAGTTACAAAACAGTATTGAGACAAAACTACCTGCAGATAAATCCTGGCTAAAATAGAGAAACCTTAAACCAGAATTTATTGATGGAGAAAGTGAGAAACTCTTCACCTTTTCTTGCAGTGTCGTCAGTTGACAGTATTAAGAAGTCTTGGCAATACAATTAAAAGGTTGAAGTATTATTGTTTTTTGTTCTCCGAATGATTGCGTTGGCTGTCTGGCTTGGTAATAGATAGTTGCAATTCTAGTTAATTATCATTTAAGAAGGAATTAAAGTAGTTGACATTTTAAACACATTTTCAGTTTCAATTTAAAGAGTGATGAAGCTGCTACAATGGAAATCAAAACATGGAACTAATTAAAAACTCACAAAAAAACTCACTAAGCCATTATTTCTGAGGTTACCGTTGCCTCTCCATCTGACTCATTGTTTGGGAAATAGAAAGAAACTTCCAGGGTTATCCTGAGGTGCCCTGTCAACATGCATCCTAGTTTATTTTACCTGTATGTCTAGGGCTGTCATAGGATTAATTTTTAAAATCAGGATTCGTTGCAGAATTTCAATAGTTAATTGTAATTAATCACATTTTTTAAATCATGTTTTCAATTCCATTATTTTACACTACAAAACAGTTATCAAGTCCATATTGACAATGAACGGCAAATCTTACCAGACTGTCTGAAATAGGAATCAAATGTCAGCGAAAAACGGCATTTTTTTGTCCAAAATGCAAAGAAATGTGGCACTTTCCTGTAATCGGAACACCTGTGAGGTAAACTGAAGGTTTAAATTGGACTGCTGTGAGAAACAAATCACGTTTCTCTTGTTAGTTCAAAGACTATTGTGCAATCAAAAATATGTCTGCACTTGACTGCATTGTTCTCCCTCCATCTTAAAGCAATACTTCACCCACAAAAGAACAATTTGTAAATCAATTAGTCATGCCTTGTTACCTTGAAGTTTTGAAGAAAACTTAATCTGGCATGCCTTCATGGAAAAAATGAATATATTAATTTATTGATTAATTGGGGACCACATTGAACAACAGTAAAACTATGTCACGGCATCTGGTCACAAACTGTCACACAACCTGTGCAGTATGATCCACGTCTCATTTATGCAGTCCTGCTGCATGTGCTTCCAGAACACATGCATTTTCATTAAAAAAAAAAACACATTTAGAATTGAAAAATGGCTTTGACGAGAGCATATATAAGCATATTTTTGTGAAAATGCATTTCTTTGGGAAATATTGAGCATACACCTGGTTATTTCTACTCACTGGTTGCATTTAAATACAGTACCTAAAATGTCACGTCTAAGGAATTATCTTCACATTAGCTGAAACTGGAAGTTTCTTAGTCCACTTGAACATTTTAAAAGTTTGTACTTGCAATCACGCATATAATTGCTTCTTTTTAAAAACAATTGTAAATATGTATAATGGGATTAATATGATTATTAATATGATTAAATTCATTTGAAAAGTCCTGTTACTGCCACTTGTGACCATAGCAGTGGGTGCTAGTTCAGAAAGAAGTTGCATAGTCTCACTTTGAAGGGGTTATTATTGAAAAGTTTACAAATAAAGTGTAATATATGTCAATGTGAAAATAATGTGACAATATAAAAGGGGTGGCTCATAGTGATAGACCTACAGACCATTATTACCTGAATCTGCAGCTTCCCTTAACAGGCCTTTACAGAGAGATTTAGTTCATTGTTTAGCTGCCTTGACTACAACATAAATGTACTAATTTTGTTCACTCATGTACCCGTTTTCCACCAAATCAGCTCTGGTTCTTGGACCTGTTCAATTCAGGATTCTTGGAACACTGATGCTTTTTAGCGAAACAGCGCGTTTTCACCTGTTTTGAGCGGAACAATTGTAATCACATCATCATTGGAGTGTGGTGCACAATTCACAACAGAAGTAAACAGTAGTAGCAAGATGACGCATTGTATTAGTATCTTACGAGATTTTGATCTGTTATTACAGATATTTATTTTTGAAAATCAAGCATGCACCGGCTCCTACTGATAAAAAGATGTGGAAGACTTTTACGTGCAAGACTTCGTCCTTTCTTTTCAACCTGCAGAATATAACCTGCCCACTAATGAGGTCACATTTCACACTGTGGTTCAAGAAAAACCTGCTATTTTTTGTTTTAGCCTTGAAAACATTTCTGATTGTCTGAACTAATTAATTTTTGGTGGAAATGGAGTTGTGTTGTTTTCTGCGGCAGTGGGAAGCTGTTTTCAGCAAAACTGTACTTTTCTGTAACTTTTCTGTTCGTACTGATTTTTTTTAAGCTTGTAATGTTCTCTTTTTGTTGAGACTGTGAAAGAGGCATTTATTTAACGCTTTGGAACTGTATGACTGGAAGGATTGTGCAGGTCAACAGGAATTTCACAAGACACACATCACACAGTTTCAGATTTTTATCAGTTTTTACCAGTTGAGGCCTCAGGTGTATTGACAATTTGTCATTGTGCCTGAGGCAGAACTCATGGTCATTTAATGACGATAGGAAAGATTTTATTTGGTTCAACAGGTGCATGGTGGCAGTGAGAAAGCCTTGCAGCACAGCAAGTCCACTTTTCGTTAAATGCTTTCTTAAATGTTGCTTACGTGAAAGAAACAGCATCATGCCTGTTTGCCCCGTACAACATGTTTTTGTACTAATGGAAAGTTTCATCCAAAGGCAAAATGTACTCTGAAGTATTTCTATTTAAAGCACCGTTATAATGGAGACTGACATTTGTTTTTGTAATCTTCTGAGCACATAGAGGATATTTTTTCCTTCACGAGTGCATAATGAACAGCAAATATGCCTCTGCTTCTTTGTGTGTGAATTTATAGTGCTGATGCATATGTTGCGGTAATCTGCTATAATTTTTTTTTTCTTTTAGGCAAAAAGGCCGACTGCACTTTTGCAACGAGTGACGAGGATCTTCTGGATCTGATGACAGGAAAACTGAACCCACAAACCGTAAGTCACTGTGCATTAAGCTAATTCATATGCACTCACATGATGATGGCACATTGTTTACAAAATGATCTGATAAATATGAATAATATAATAATATAGATATAGTCTGTAAGGGTGTAAAGGCATATAAAAGTCATGCTTCGGCTCATACCAGGGTTTAGGACTCATGGTTTGGTGTGAGTTTGGTGCATTGGAAAAAAAAACAATGCATAAGGATCTGTTTTTTTTTTTTGTTTTTAGGGAATTAAGTGTTAGTTGACGGTAGTGCAAATGTCATAGACAGACATAATCCTCTTGCTGTGGACTGAGATAACATTTTACCACCTGGCAACTTTATTGAACTATTTTCATTGTAAAAAAAACAAGAACCAAAACTTTCCTTAAAGGCACAACTGGCTATAAAACTGAAAAGCATCTCTTATGATATTAAAAATACTAAAACACATAGTATAATAAATAAATAAAGAGTGTCTCAATTGGGGATGACCGATAATATCGATATTGGCTTTATAATGAAAAAGCAGAATTGGCCAACATACTGATTTCTTCCAAAATATCAAACCAATAAGTTTAAATTTTTTTTATTTTTATTTTTTTTACAAAGTGAACATGCACAAAACATCACCTCTAAGTTTAAGTATTTTTCTTATTTTGCACAGTGAATGAATATAAAATACACTGAAAAGCATTGTATATATATATTTGTTATCTCCACATGCTGACAGGCCATCAAAATGTTATCCCTTGGCTATTTTCAAATATTCAAAACACCTAAACATTTATCATCCAGGGCAATTAACACATCTGGAATTGGATGCAGCTGGATGAGTGTTAGCATGTTTGATGGTTTTTCATTCACATCCTCTACAACGGTTCAGCATCGCTGACACATTGTCCTCAACTTATAAACAACTCTCTGTCTGTTGCTGTTGGAGCTGAACAGGAACCTGGAAGTGGTGCAGCCATCTCTGGTGCTTCATTTGTGCTCACCATAGTGTGTCTGACTTGCACACAGATCTGCTTATTGTGCTAACCTCAGCATATGTCGCTAACAGCATGCAGCTAGAAGCTTCTGGGGGACAACTTGTGCTTGTGAAATTTGATTCCACATTACATTCTTTAATGTCATAAGGTCCCATGGTGCTCCACCAGAAGGGGCTGGACTTTGCCTCTCTCTGCTTCTATTGTTTAAAGGTTGTGGACCAAACTGCGCACAAAATAAAATCGTCCTCTTGGATCTTGTATGCTTTGATCTGGCTTGCTGTGTCATGGGAAGTCTAGAGGACGAAGTTATTCGTTATGACAATCATTTTCCACACTGGACAAATTGGTCAAATTGTGTTGCTTTCCCAAAAATTGTGTGGATCACATCCAGTCTGAGTTTGAATTTTCTGATGATGCCTGCAGCATGCATTCAGACCTATAAGAAGTCACACTCCAATTCACACAATGTATGGTTTAATCTCTCCCTGCCCTCCATCTGATTTTTTTTTTTACATCTTTACATCATAATAGTCACATTTGTAGATTGTTTGCAGATTGCAAACAAGGTTTTAGAAACGTGGAGAACCTCTGTATATGGCACACAGACCGAGGGGCAGTCTAGCTTACACTAAGATAACTCAAAGCCAGGGGCCTCTATAGTTAGAGGGCAGGAAATAACAGCTGGTGCTAACAGAATAAAAATGTGGAGCATTTTAAAAAAAGAAACAGTTGTAGTAGGTTTCCAAGTGGCACTTCGAGGCTCAAAGCTTTGGTCCTCAGGTGACAGTCCAAAACAATCAAGCAACGATAGCAAAACTAAGATTATTAAACAAGGGAGGAAGGGTAACGTGGAACAGGTGACACTAATCAGAGCAGGTCGGTAATCACACAGGCGGGCAGAGCGTGAAGAATCTGAAACAAGAGACAAAAGGTGAATACCAGAATAAAACAGGAATAACCAGAAAAAGATGTAAAAGATGTAAAAGATGTAACAGAGAGATAAGAGATAAAGCAGTCCTCAGTTAACACAATACATATTTTAGCAATTTATTTTAATGGCTCTCCTAAAAGCATGTTTCCAAAATGTCATTATATTTTGTGATTTTCAAAAAACAGTCAGGTTGTCTGTAGTTTTTTCTTTCAGTGTGTCATAGGTGCATCTGTCAGTCACAAATGTTTTTTAGTAAGTGCAGTTTGATTAAATTAAAAGTGGATTTTTGAATCTTTTCCCTCGTAACTCCTGTCCGCAGGCGTTCTTCAAAGGAAAACTGAAGATCACTGGGAACATGGGCATGGCCATGAAGCTGCAGAACCTCCAGATGACACCGGGCAAGGCCAAGCTGTGAGACTCTGAGCCAGTTCTTTGTCACACTTCACTGGAAAATGTGTTAGAAAACTATTAATTTTGCTAATCAACAAGCTCATGGAACACTTTTCATAAAGTGTTTGATATGCTGCTGCTTTGATATCAGAGCGCACTCACTTGCAGAGTACACACAGAATATTTTAACATCCCGTAATATGTTGTTTAATCTTGTTGACTCATCATCTTTAAGGTTGTCAGATGCTTTCTCGTGTGCAACATCAGTGCAATTTTCAAAAATACACAAACACTTAATGTGCCTCTAATTTCTGTCTAGGAAATTAAGCTTTTGGTTAAAAGCCAATTTTGGCATCAACCATTTTGATAGATCATTTTGTATAATATATACCTCTGTAAATGATAGCAATTATCTAATTTTTCAAAAAATAAATCCTTTACTGACCATGACAACATCTGAAGTCTTTTTTCTTAAATAAATCAATATTTAATATATATATAAAAATATTTAAATATTTATAATATATTTAATATTTGTGTTTGATTTTACATAAATGCAAAGTCCCAATCCACTCAAAAATGTGTTTTCCTTCTTTTAAAGTCCCCAAAAATGTCTGACCTTGACTTCTTTGACTTGTATCTGTGGAAAGTTTGTGACTAATGAGGTGTTTTCACATTCTTCAGTTGAAATTCACCTTGTATTTACATGGAGAAGCTCCCTGATGTTTTTACAGTTTGTGAATAAGGGCATCATACTATTTTTTTTTTTTTTGCACAAATCCTTCATGCAAATTAGATTTAAAAGAAAATACTTGTGCACATAACAGCAGTTACCCATACACCCACACACAATCTGGCCTGTAAACACAGTTCTCCACAAGTTCTCACCAGATAGAATTCAAACAAAAGGATTTTAGTGTTTTTTGGTGTGGCTTTTTTCAGCCTTTGTGCCCTACTTCCCTCTTTCTCCATTTCCCCTCCATTTGTCTATTTATTTTCGAGTTGATCCCGACCTCTCCCGGTTGGCCTCCCCCCCTCCGCCCACCCCGTGCACCTTCTGCCAGATCCAGCCTGCATTCCTAATTGCTCCTATCCGGCCAACTCCCTTTAGCCCACTCCCATCCTGTCCCTCTGCCAGGTGGCCGGCTTGCCAAATGGTGATGCTCAGATGCTGCACAAGCTGCATGGCCGGCCTGCAGCGCTGACCATTAGCAGTGGGCTAATGGCTCTTTGGGAGATATATTAGAACAAAGCGCAGTGCGAAGGGGTGGGATGAGGTGAAGCAGAGTGGTGTTAGCTGAGGATTTTCAAGCTCGGTTTGCCCAAAGTCAACTTCAGAAACTCAGTCTGTGCTTGAGCACAGAGCACAGCAATAACCTCAGCTCAAAGTTTCCCTAAAAAATTAAAGTATATTTTGAACTGCATCCGAATGAGACCCAACAATTCTACAGATTGCTGGCCTTTGGCATATACGTAGTAGATTTGTCGGTTCACGTGTGTCGTGTGGTTTTACCTCCCACCTGTTTGCCAACACACCTGTGTTACATGAGTTTATTAGTTCCACCTGTGTCTGATCACCCTGATCTCCTCGTGTATTTCGCCCCTGTGCCCAGCTTTTCTTTTGTTGCTTTGTCTGTGTTAGTCGTCTGTGCTCTCTGCTGGATTCCCTTCCTGTGTTCCTTGATTACCAGTTTCATCCCGGTTAAATTTTTGTGTTTTTCATTTTTACTTTGTTTTTACTTCACGTCAGTTTTGTCGCCTGCTTGGTTTTGTCTTTTGGGATTAATTCAGTGTCTCTAAAGCTCTTTTAGTGGAATGGTAGTACAGAATAGTCAGTCAGAATCTATAATCAGGGTTCCCACAGTCATGGAAAACCATGGAAAAGTCATGGAGTTTCACAATCTCATTTTCCAGCCCTGGAAAACTCATAGACTTAGTAAAATTACTGAAGTTTTTGGAAAAGGCATGGAAGCTTGATGTGTGTAATGAAATCAGTTGTTAAAGTAATCCTCCATGCATGTGACGTTTTGTCCATGTCATATGTTTTGAATGGTCATGGACATTTTATTATGGGTCTTTGAAAAATCATGGAATAGTTTTAAAATCTTGTCCATGAAAATGTGTGGGAACAGTGTTTAACAAATGAATATGCTTATTCTACATAAACTATATAAATGATAAACTATATAAGAACGATTTAATTAAATAAATATTTTTTGTTTGCTGTGGCAGCTGCAGCATAACACAATGAGCTTCCTCATTTTCCCAACTTTTTCTTGAGTTATTTGCTTTAAAAATGTCACAATTTAACATGACAGAGTAAACTAATGGCTAACTTATCACTAACTTATGGCTCATCAATGGCAGATATACCAGATCAGGTAACTGAGCAAGAGTGTTTCACTGCTCGTGAATTCAGTTTTTATTTGTACGAGGAAGGTTATGTTACCAAATATCAAACATCCAAAAATCACAAATTTTACTCAAGTGGAATTAATAAACTAAGCTGGTTTCCTGTTGCACCCCGTAGCTCCATGTTATTTGACAGGATGTCTGTATCTAAATGTCATATAGCTGTCAAATGCAAATGAAAAAATCATTTTTGCAAAGACTTAGAGCTTAAATGATAGCATGATATATGGCGGTCACATCAATTACCAACATCTGTATTGATCCAGCTTTTCAGAAACATTAACAAAAGAAACTCATTATGTAACCATAACAACCTCACCAATGCTTTGTGCCCTGCTAATGTTTTTTTATAAGTCCATATGTTATTGAGCTATGGCTTTAATGTGAGAGTTAACATGCATCTGCCCCCTTCACAGCATTATTTTTTTTTACTCAATATGGGAGATTTTGAAGAACCATTTGTGCACTTGCACCTAATCCTTTATTGCACCTTCATGTCTTGTATGTCAAACCTCATATTCTCAGACCATTAAAAACTAGAAGGGCACTCACAGAGCGCACCGCAGACCTCTGCCAAGGCTAAATGTCCTCTCTGGCAATGTTAGTGAATTATAAGAAATGATTCAAGTGTCCTCCCCATGATTTATATTTGCTCCAAAATTTAATGGGTTTTTCCTTGGCCCATGGTTCGCCCTTTCACATTGTTTCATGAAATTATTATTTTTTTGCTCCAGTAGTGTTTTTTGTAACCCTGTTAACAAACAGACAAACAAACTGAAAGCATAACCTCCTTGGCGGAAGTAATAACTCCTAAATAGCATCCTATTTGTACATTTTTATATATATTTTTCGTGTCTTGACGTTTTCTTTTTTACAGAGTTGATACATTTTTATTCATTTTGGACTACGGTGAAGTGTTTCTTTTTACAGACACAGTGGCAGCTCTTGAAACATACTAACATGGCGGTAAAATCTACATTTTTTTTTTAATTTTTGAAATACATACATGTATAGCATATATCACTTACATATGGACAAAAGTTGCAAGTATGACCCGTGATTGTCTACTTGTGTTGTTTTGTCTCAGCTGTTTCGGCGTATGTCGGTAGCGCTCTGGTCCCGCATGCTTCTCCTTTGGTCAATTAAGGCGAAGAGGAAATACAATGGGGTACATGGACAACTTGACATGAGTTCAACACAAGGGCAAACACTCTTCGTTTTATCGTGACGTCGTATTTTTGTCTTGATTCTGGTGCTAACCGTACAGTATTGCAGGTACGAGGCACAGTGCCCACTCAAACTCAGGACAACAAGGCAGTGAAGAGGAGTGTAGGGAGAGGTGTGGCATGAGAAAATTTGGGAAATAATCCCCCTTTTAAAACCCAAAACTGTAGCCATTTTTTCTGAATGTGAACCAAACTGTTGCATGTGTGGATCAGGTAACGGTTTCTTTTTAAAGCTCAGTTATCTTGCATTGTCTTTTTTTTGTTGTTGTGTGCGTTATTGAGTCTCGAAAACTTATAGAAAGAATGCTCCAAACAGGCAACTTTTTCAGTTTCATTACAGTGAGCAGAAAAAAAAAGAAATATACAAAAACCCAAACCAATATTATGATGAAAACATACCAAACCAGGTCATGATAAATAAAAACAGATATGATTGGATGTTTTCATGTTGTTCAGTCCACAGAGGTGTAGGTTCCTTTAGCTTTATCTAATATTAACTCCTGTATTCCTTTGAGAGAAGCGGATCTGGGAGAATGTCAGTGAAACCTCAAACAGGTTTGAAATGTCTGTCGGCTACAGCGGCACGCTTTCACTGCTGGTATCAAATAATACATCTTTGATAAATATGTACACACACAAACACACACAATCAATCTTGGGTCATTATTTAGGTTATGTAGAAAAAGAAAAATAGTCTATTTTTCCCCCCAGGATCATCTGTATTCATCCATTCCGGGCTGCTTTCTTTCTCGGAGGGAAAAGCGTGTGAACTTAGTCACCTCAATCTGAAATTTCCTCTCCTGCCGGTCCTGCAGCTGTGGACGTGCCAGTCCCTGTTGGCAGGGTGGCTGCTTTTATACATTAGTCTCCAGCCCGTTCATATCAATGGAACAGTGGTCCTTGTCTCTGTGCTCTCTCTTGTGGTGAGAGGAGTGAGCGTGTTTCCTTTTCTCCAGCGGCCGGATGCCTTCCTCCAGCTGCATCAGGCGAGCCACGTCTGGGGAGAGGTGGTCCTGCTTGCTGCCGGGCGGAGGCGGCTGGTAGCAGCCGTTCTTCTGGTTCTGATAGGTCATCATCTGCTGGATGCTGATCATGGGTTTAGTTTCACAGATTAGAGGCACCTGGTGGATGCAGTGATCAAGGAGGAGAAAAGGAAACAACATCATGAATTTTTGATCTGCAGCTATACACCAATCAGCCAAAACATTAATGCCACTGACAGTTGAAGTGAATAACACTGATAATGTTGTTCTAATGGGAAACCTTGGTTCCTGGCATTCGTGTGGATGCCACCTAACATGCTCCACCCACCTTAACACAGTTGCAACCAAGTATGGTAGCACACTTGGTTGCAACAACACTCCCTGATGGCAATGGCCCCACAGCAGGACAATGCAACATGCCACACTAAAAAGAACTGATCAGGAATGGCCCGAGGAACTTGACAAAGAGCTCAAGCCATTGACCTGGCCTCCAAAGTCCAAAGATCCCAATCTAATCAAGAATCCTTTGGATGTGCCAGCGCGACACCTTGCAACAGAACCTGCCACCAGTGCCCCAGTGCCAGACACCACAGGACACCTCCAGAGATCCTGTGTCCATGACGCAACAGATCAGAGGCCCCACTGTGGGTTGAACTTGGCTCTGACCTGTCGAAGACATGGACACAGGACTTGTTCGGTACTGGCATGTCCCACAAATGCTCGATGGGATTGGGATCTGGGGAATATGAAGGCCAAGATGACGCCTTGAGCTGTTTGTCACGTTCCTCAGGCCATTCCTGAGCAGTTTTTATGATGTGGCATAGTTCATTGTCTTGCTTGGGTGCCACTGCCATCAGGGAGCCGGTGTTTTGGGTGGATGGTGTGTATCAAGTGGCATCCACATGAATGCCAGGACCCAGAGTTTCCCAGCAGAACACTGCTAACAAGATAATTAGTGTTATTCACGTCACCTGTCAGTGGTTTTAATGTTTATAGGTGTGTCCCCATACAAAAAGCTTATAGTGACGTGTTTTGCAGAAAGGTAAATGCAAGGATCATAGCCTGCTGATATGTTGACAGAAGTGATGAAATGGCACAATACAACTTGACATATTATATATATATATATGAATGTCAGTGTTGATGGTAAATGTAGACGATTGAAGCAACAGATTCCTCAGTTTGTGCTGTATTGACAAAGGAAGCTGGTTTCACAGCTGCAAACTGTGGTTTATGCAACCAGCTGCATCATTTGACATGACAGTGATGTTTTTGGAGATGGGAAGAACCACAGGCTGGATTTCACCTCTAGGTTGCCAGGGGGCATGGCGGTGACGCTGCTAAAAAACAAAATCCTCTTCACTTTATTGCAAACTAGCTGTGTTTGCAACAGCGAAAACGGCATCCCAGAATATGAGTCCAACCACAACCACCAGGCCGAGAGGGTAAATGACAATTTAGTGAGTGTTTTAATCACCCTCGGCTATGTTTTGGCCAAGTAACAGCTTTGGGCATCAGAAACCCCCGTGCAATGCATCCTGACACCTGTAGGCACTGCCGAGACGCCTCCCAGATTAGGACTCAGCTTTCTTGGTTAATATGACACGCACTGAGGTATTTTTTGCTCAAATCGACCACATTAACCATCAACATTAACTGGACATCCAAATAAAAGGTTTCAAAATGACCCCCTTTTAACTATTCAGCCACAAGCCAGGAGCTGATTAGTCTAACTAAGCATAATGACTGGATGTAAGGAAAATAGCTGGCGTTTGAGAAATTGTGCAATTACATACAAAACCAATAGAAAGATGCTTTAAGATGCAAATTTCTGACACAAAGAAACAAAAATTTGCAACTGCTTCATATAGAGGCTGAAGGGAAATAACAAAAAGAACTGGAGGTCCTGGTGAGTATTAATATCAGTCAGAGGCCGAACAACACAAACACACACTCAAACACACAGTCTGTGCCTACTGAAATAATCATCTACATTATAACATTTACTGCATTATAAACTTTTCTGTGTCTTCCAAACTAAGATGAATATTTATATCAACAGGTCAACGGGTGTTTGAATCGAAATGAGCAAAGGTGTTTTTCACTGCTCGTGATTTCATTTGGTTTGCTTTGCAGCCTCTCACCTGCTCTCCTTCTTTGACGAAATCCTTTCTGCAAATATGAGCCATGATGCCTGTGGCCAGGGCGTCACCCATCACATTGACCATGGTCCTGAATCGATCCCTAGATGACACAATGATAAAAGTCATCCAGAGTGGTAATGAAAAAAAAGCATGCAATTGCAGAGTTTATAGAGTTAGGGGTCATGTGGTTCACTGAGATGATCATGTTTTGTAGAGGCTTATTGCTGTGCAATTGTGGCATATTTTAGTGATTGCAGCTACGCTCCACATAAGATGCTTTAGATTGAAATTTACTGGAAGACATTCAAATGTGACCAAATCTCTGATTGGTGTGGTATATTCAGCTGTTCATGATGGAAAGAGAAACTTACAAAGCCCAATCAACAGCAATGATGAGAGTGATGTCATCAGTGGGCAGGCCCACAGAAGTCAGCACGATCACCATGGTTACCAGTCCAGCCTGTGGGATCCCTGCTGCTCCGATACTGGCTGCAGTGGCTGTGATGCTGAGGAACAGAGAGAGTGCATTCATTTTTTATTACATACAGCAGCAAATATCACAGGTGTGTATGATATTTCTGAACTGAAGGAAAGTGAGGCTGTTTGCCTGTCAAGCTTTTCTATTCTAGCAGGACACATAAAAAAGGGTGCCAAATTTACCACCTGACATTCTCCATAAATTGCTAAAAAATAGAAACTGCTGCTAGCTGAAAACAGAAAACATCCTTTCCCAAACTCTCACTCAACTTATGCAAGTCTTATTTATCCAGTGGTATGCTAAGTATTTCCCGATGAAACAGCCCTTTTAGACAGGGAACTGAAAGTAAAATAAAACTTATTGATGCTCTCTTCAAAGCTAGCTGACAAAAACAATGATTTTACCTCACTGAATGCAGGAGCTGCTGGTCTCCTAATGCCACAATCAGTTTGACTGTGTTATTGTGACTTTGCTGAATCCAAACTAACCCTTTAAAACACCAAAATCACACAATGACACAAACAAAATGATTGGGGCAGTAGTAGAACAAAAACTCTTGTTTTCAGTAAGGTAAAATTACTGTTTTTATCTGGCATTAGAAAGAGCATGAGCATAGATGAGTTTGACTTTCGGTTAAGTTTCCGGTCAAAAACCATACTGCACCAGTTGTGTGAGCTTGTAAACAGTTGCTTTGCTATGGTTTCGAAGTAAAAGGCATTCCCTCTTTTACTCTAATAGACCTTTTTCACACATTTGAACTTGTCATAGTAGGAAAAGCACAGGTGTTACTAATAACGCTAACGAGGGCTCTGCTCCAGTCAGCTGCTCCAGTGAGAGTGACAGTGAGCGAGCACGCAGCATAAAAAGATCCTGAAATCAAAGCAGCTAAAGAAATCCAGCCACTGTTAATGTCATCATTTACTCCTGTGTTGTTCCTGTTGTGCCACAGGAAAGACCTTTTCATCAAGAATTTTCTCCATTTTTGGATTCTTTGTTCCCCATGAAGACGTGCAACAAGGTTTTCTTCAACAACTCAGCATAACATGGGGTGAGTAAATTATACTGAAATGGTCATTTGGGGGAGTGAAGTCATTATTAATGTTAACAGCTGACTCACTTTGAAATGAAAACCCTGAAAATGTTTCTGACAACTTGTGGCCACACAAAGAAAGCACTTAGTTAAAACATGCCCCACACACCTTGAGAAGAAACACTCTAGTATGTTAGCCGAGTGTGCTGGCATGTTATGTTAGTGATGAGAACACTGTTTAACACTTTTTTTAAAAAAGATTTTTTCTCTTGTATTTTTGGTTTTGTCAAGTCAAAAAAATTGACACCACCCTACAAACTGTTTAGATACAAGTGTCACTCTTATTACAGTCCCATGGACACTGTTTCAGCAAAACTATTACAATTTTAAATTGAGTGAAGTATTTGAATACTTCTTCCACCACTGTGTAGGGAGAATGATTGAGCGGATATTTTGTCAGAGACACAAACTGACAGACCGTCCCTCTGAAGGGCTGAAAGGGGGGTTGGGGTTGGGTTAGCATGCAGATGGAGCAGCTTCATGGTCAGCAGCCAAACGGCACGGGAACAGGATGCAGAGAGGGAAAAATTATTATAATTCTGGCGTGACAAGGGAGATGAGTAATACAGGTCATATGGGTTTTACCGCCAAAGGGATTATGAGGGAATGGGCACAGACTGCAGCCGTGAGGAGAGGTCTGCTTAATGTTATTACAGTAGGACATGACATGAAATCAGAGGAGGGACAGGCCATTTTCTTCGACCAGGGTGGGCTTGTGTACCTGGGGTTAAGAGTTACAGCATGGTGGTGTTGGTGGAAAGGGGGCTGTTGGTTTTTTATCTGTCTGTCTGTATCCCCGGGGCTTCCAGACTGATTTAGCAGAAATCAGATCAGACTAAGAAGCTCATATGAAGCGTAATCTGTGTGACATTTACATATATGTGTATCTAGTAAATCCCATAATATTTGTTATTAATTCAGAATTAAAGTAAATGTGTGATGTTAGATTAATTCATGTTTCACTCAAAAAACAACCAAGTATGCCCGCACCATTTTTGACCCTGACGAAATTTTTTGGGGAGTTTTTTTTTCTCATTTGTAAAAGTGCTGATCAGATAACACATCTTTCTTAAAGAGCTCCTTTTGTGAATTATTTTAAAGGAATGAAAGTAGGATGGAAAGTGAGGCCAAAACCAAGAGGAAACTACCATTAACAAAAGATATCGGTATAGACAGGGTCTGGTACCCTCTAAATATTTCTTGAACTCGGAGTAAAAGGGCAAATTGTTTCCACACTTTGCTTTTGGGCTGACAAACAATAACACAGCATGGCTAAGGTTATTCTGCCACTCCAAAAACCAATCTTTAACAGACGATGTAAAAGTCATTATAACCAAAGTGTATTGTTGGTGTAATTGGGAAGATATTTTGCATTTTCTTTGTGTTTGCTTTTGTGTGAATTCATATAGATGTAAATAGCTTCAGAATGCTTAAGTAAATTATATTGTGTGAAAAAGATTATCAGATCAGATTATTTTACTTCCTACTAAATTGTGGTGATTTCTATTCTTCGTGCCCTGACAAGTGAGGATGAGTCAAAAAAGTCGGCTGGACAACATCAGTTAGATAACAATTAAGCTAAATAACAGTTCCTGGAATCTTTGCTGAGTTTGTTTCTGTATGGTTCTGTATGTATCTGTTTTATTCAGCTTCTCCAGTTTGACAATTTTACTGGTTGGATAATGGACTTATTCCTGCCATTTACTGCATGCTGACCTTCATCAAAAAGCCACGCTGAAGTCACAGATAATACACATGCTTGCCTAACAAAAACTGATATCTTCTGAAAATAGCACAGTTATCTGTGGTTACAGTGGCTCTTTAAGCTTTTTGCTTTTTTCCTACATTTTTAAGTCATCCAACAATTCTAATTAAATATGTTCAGAAAGTTTTAGCAGTTTACTCTCTAATGATTGATAAAGGATCCAGGAGGATTTCATTTGAGAGTACCAATATCCTTCTTTTTGTTTGTTCACCTGCTGACATATTATTATATGGAATTTTCCACCAAAGTCAGATTATATGAGCCAGTTTTGACCTAAATTTAACTGGCCTTACCTGATGGTGATGATCTGTCCAAAGTCAAGCTCATAATTATTCACTTGTGCGATGAAGATGGCTGCCACGGCCTCGTAGAGCGCGGTGCCGTCCATATTGATGGTGGCTCCGACAGGCAGCACGAAGCGGATGATTCGTCTGTCGATGTGGTTATTCTCCAGGAGGCACTTGAAGGTGATAGGCAGAGTGGCAGAGCTGCAGCAGAAAACAATAATTAATAACATGTAATGATACAAGCAGAGTAATCAACTGAACATTACCACACAATGCTGCTACTGTGTGATTACTAGATGAAACACATTTTAGAAATTTTCTCTGTGGGGAGGCCCTCTGGCCACCAAGTCAAAAAACACCTACAGTACTCTAAAACTGCCTTATTTTATTTATTTTTTATTCTTTATTTTTTCATTTTTCTCTGAGCTGACAATCAGAGCCTCAAGGTCTACTTCCAAGGTTGACTGCAATGCTCTTAAATTAAGCCCTGCTTTCGCCTAATCAGCGTTCTCATACAAGGCCTTCAAAGAGTGATCAAAGAGTGATTGTAGGATCCTAGACAATCTAAAAAATATCACAAATCATCATAGTTTTTCCTGTTATGTTAAAAAGTGGTTTTTCAGCAATCAGTCATGTCAGCACTCATCCTCAGCTGGGGGCATTGGAGGTTATATTAGTGCGTCTGAATGTTAGATGTTACCCTTATGGATACATGCACTGCCAATTTTGAAATCTTTAGTGTAGCTTATTGTTTATCTTGTTTTGCACTTTGTACTGTACACTGTGTACTTCAGGTATTTATTGTGTTCTGTCTGCACTTTAATATTGCAATATGTATTGTTCATTGTGCACTTACTACTTTACTTACTACTTTATATAGAGTAAGGATTCTGCGCTCGTAACTCGATCAGTTTAAACTCTATTTATTGTATATCATACCATATTTATTATTGTGCAGTTTGTGGTTACTTTTTACAGTGCAAAATATCTGCATTGGTCACTTAAATTGTGGCCATCGTGTGCAACCCCATGAGTTTTCCACCAGCATGAGAGGATGTAAAGAGGTATAAACACTTACAAGTAATGCTGTTCACCTCTTTAAAAAGGCTACAGGGTGTATTGTTTTTATATAGCCAGTCATGACATACAAGACCACCCTGAGGTTAAAAGGGTCGCACTGAAACCTCACAAACAAACATCCATTTCATTCGAGGAAAATTCTGTTATCCATTCTCTACACGCTAACAATGTAGTTTATACGTATGTTTATATACTGACATTGGCACTGCGTTGTGTTTTTTCCTTTATTTTTGTGAACCATAAAATTGAAGCTTATAATTGCTACAGAGCCTCAGGTGACCGTATGTTATACAAAGAAAAACAAGCAAAATGTGGTTAACTTGATTAAGTGTGTTTATGTTTGGCCATCAAGAAATTCAGAAAAACAAATTCACAGAGTCTCTCCATTTATAAATGAAAATGAATATAAATATACACAAGTTCAATGCTGTGTTTATTAAAATACAGATCTGCCAATTTTACCTGGAGGATGTGGCCAAGGAGATGAGCAGGGCCTGCAGAATACCTCTGATGTAAACGATGGGACTCTTCTTAGTGATGAAGAAGTACATGGCTGGGAGGATGAATAGCCCGTGTAGCACCAAGCCCATTACCACCGTAATGGCATAAAAACCCAATTTCTTCCCCATCGCTGAAGGGTCATCCATCTCCAGGATCTTACCGGCAACCAGAAACACAATCCCAAAGGGAAAATACCTGTTTGGAATGGAAGGAAGGTATGAGTGCATGTTCATGAAACATACAACATCAGTTTTTATTTAAAATGAGGACAACAAATGAAACAGATGTTTTGAGAAATTTTTGCTGTTTGTGGCAGTTCATGAAAAACATCAGCATTTTTGTTTTATTTTCTACTCCTTTAAATCTGTGATTTTCTTGTCTTGATGTTCTGATTAAATCAAACATGCTTAATATAATTGGAAGTATTGGCTAGTCTTGGCTCATGCAAATAGTAAAGTTCAATGATATAAACATTGTCAAAACCAATAGCTGCACTCTCCAGCACCAAACAAGAAGTAGCAAACAAGGTAGACATTAAACAATGGGGTGACTTCGGGAGGCACAAGAATGTGAATAAAGTCTCCATTCACTCGTCCTGCAGAAAAGAAGGAGAAAATGGTAGATTTGTGGGATAAACAAGGCTATGTGTTTAATTTGCTGTTAATCTGATCCACCAACCAGGATTTATTTTAGTGATAAATCTTAACTTTTGAAATGGTTTGCCTCTCATTCCCAAAGTCCTCTCCTGTTAAAATAGCTGAGGTAGCCAGCAGAGGCAGTGACTTGAAGCAACAAGATCTAAAATCTAACATTTGTACAACATTACAATTAATCTTTATGGATTATATTGATGGCGAAATGACAAGAATAGTGTTGACATATGACGTCTTTTATCTTGTGCTTCTAGAGTTGTGTTTTTGTGCACATGTAAGGGACCGCTAATATGTCATTATCCTTAAGGTTGGTTGATTGGTGCAATATTTTCCGCCAGAAGCAGGATGGGAAATAATCTCGAAAGGAATCTAGTCATAGTCTTGAAAGTAGCAACCCTGCAAGCTTCCTAGTCTTTACAAATCTTATACTGTGTGACTAAAAAGTCACCTTGTCTTTAGATGTGAGAGAGCATCAGACTTTAATCTTTTAAGAGACTTTCCAAAGTCCAAAGTTTTAGGCACTACGTGACAGAAAAGATACATTGCCTTTGTACTGTGAATATCTCAACAAAATTTCCTGGTCACCATTGGTATCTGTATCAAGTGAAACAGCATTCATCCTCTGGGGAACATGAAAGCCTTTTCTAAATTCATGGCCAACTCATTGACTAACACACCAACGTTGTCATCCATAGAGTCAAGCTAAATATGAGAAATTCCTTCCCGTTTCAGCTAACGTTTAGCAAAACTGCTCACTGTTTTCAGTTATTTATTTTGGTGCTGTTTACATCCAGTATAAGAATCTCACCAGATGACAATGGCAACAATCTTCAAAACGGCCTCATTCAAACTCTGGCAGAAGTTGACCAAAGCGCTTCCATTGGGTCCCATTCTTCCCAACATTATTCCTGGAGTGATAAAAAAAAAAACCCAAAACAAAACAAAATGACTGGTGATGTATTAATACACTGATGAATGCAGCAATCAAACACCTGCAATGATTCACTCAGAGGTTTAAATTGGTGCGTAGACTGTAGTGCAGTGTTTCTTTGTTCTCTGCCTTCCTCGTGGGAGCACAACACATGGTGAACTAAATTATGCAAAAATATACTCTTGATGCCAAGGCTGCAATTATGTAATTTATTTACATATTTGTTGTACATGTTAGTCAAAGCTTGAGTGCAGTATCCATGCCAACCACTTACCCATGGTAGCGGAAAAAATTACAATCCCCAGCACATTCATGCCCTCGCTGGTACCAGGTGAGGTTTTCATGATGACATCAGGTGGCGGCGTGAGATCCAGGGAGAAATTCTGGACGTCTGTGCCGTTGTCATCCTGGATACCGTAGATGTAGACCCTGCGTGTGGTGGTCTCGTCCAGGAGCTGAGCCACTGTTGGTTTGGGGATGAGCTCAGGGACTCTCTGGGTTCGATACTTGAAACCAAAACAGAGTAAAGGCCCCAGCATCAGCACAGTAAACACCATACATAGATATTTAAAGCTACACATTCTTTAATGATAATGACACTTGCGTGGACTCCTATCAGAGGTGTTAAAATTTAATTAGAGGGTTCATAGTATAGCAGTGACATGACTAATTACAGTAGACAGTGTCATTTTGTGATCTCTGTTTCTATGGTGTTTTCTGATAAAAATCATAGCTCTTTTTTTATTTAGTTTTGTATATACAAAAAGAAATCTTTACTGTTTATCTGACTCAAAGAATTGCTTTGTGAAAGAGAAAATAAGAAATATTGCTGCCTCAACAACAGTGGGGATTAAAGTAAGAGTTTGCTATTTCAGTAAATGCACCTATTAGCTTTCTTTGCTGAAAGTTAGATGGAAAGATTTATACTACTTGTCTAAATATGAAGCTTAGCTTTACTTAGCATAAAGACTGGGAACAGGAAAACAGCTTGCCTGTGTTTATTTATACTTTTTTTTTTTTTTACAGATTAAATAAAAGATGCAGTGTGCATTTTTTATCTTTAGAGTTTTATTTTTTTGCTTTTGGAGAGAGCCAGCACCATTAGAGCCAGACTAGATGTTTCCTGTATTTGCTTTTATTCATAGACTTTAAAGATGGTAACATTTACACTTCTGTCCAGTGTACAGAAGCACAGTCTGCACGTAGTGATCTCTGCAGGTATTGTGTTTTCACTCATACACCCCCATTGAAAGCAGCAAAATTGACTGTGAGCACATTGATTGGTACACACATCTGTCAATCATGTCGTCAACCCCACTTTTTATAGCATCATATAACTAACTTGGACAAACATCAGGTAGTAAGAGCTACTGGAAATTCACTTAAATAGAGGGAGCGGGGTTTATGACCTATACTGTAACCAGCCAGATACCAGGCTTCATTTTTGGGGAGCCATCATGTCGTCCATCTTTCTTCGACAGTTTTTGCTTTAACAAACAATTGGTGCCATTTGTGTCACAGTTTGCTTTTTTATCAATTCTCTCCATTCTTAAAGCTGCTCTATTGCCATTTTTCTAACATCCACCAGGTGGCCTTGGACTTTCCCTCCTTTCCCCATCACCTTACTGCCCTTCCCATCTGCTCACCTGTTCTCACTTTTGTAATCAGCTCTGCCTGGCCTTCCCTGCATCGTCTCACCTGCATGTCATTCCCTCATTTGCCACTCTCACATATACAGGTCCACTTACTTTGTTCCTCTGTCAGTTCATCAACAGTTGCAATGTGGTCTCTTGTTAACTGTCTGCCTTCTAACTGTTGGCTTGTTTCCTGTCTGCTTGCAATCTAATTGCCAGAATGTTTTATTATTTGCTGAAAGTTAACGCATCTTTAAGTTTAAACAATGCCGTGGTTACATTAATTATATATAGGCACAAAAACACTTGATAGTAGTTAGGAAAAGATCATGTTTTGGCAGATAATACACAGTTTTGGTGGCACAATCATGACTGGAAATGCTGCCATTTGTGCTTTGTAGTGTTTGTTGTGAAATCCTCCTGCTGCCTCCTGAACTACGTGCATTTGGGTCCACTCCCTGTTGCTCCAAACACCAACCTTGATAGTTTGTGTTTTGAACTTTTTGGTTTGTCTTTGCGTTCAATATTTTGACATACCTGTTGAAACGTAGCTTGAACCAGGTTGGCTGGAAACATGTTGCTGAGGGAGAGAATGATGAGAAATATTGAAAAGTCTTTCACTGGATGGCAGATAATATTTTCTAAGTAAAATGTCACAGACAAGGTCACAACAGAAGAAGGTGGATAATTCATTGTAAACATGTTTTATTGCATATCTCTTTAAATTGATTTTGAATATACGTCATCATGAAACCACACAATACATACAATATGTTCATGGTCAGCAAGACTCTGCAAAACTTTGCAAAATAGCATCTTTGGAACTTGCAGGATCTACATCTCTTTTACCCTTGAAAATCCTCTTTACCATGTATTGAATCTCTTCATTATATCTCTGTCTTTTGTCTTTTGTCTTAATTCAATATGTACGTCAATGAGGGATGACACCTTTTACCTGGAGTCAGCTCATTAATGTTCCTCGTTAAAGCAACCACTGTTTGCAATGGTTTGTACTGTCAGTCAATATGTCTCTCTGCATTTATCTTGGCTGAGGAAAACAACAATAACAATCTTTATTATTTTTCACTGAAAGCATCTTTGATTTTAGGAAGGAGATATACTCTAAAAATCCCACATTCCCAGTGAAATCTCATTCAAACAAGTGTATTGAGTAAGAGTACCTGCACCAGAGAGGACTCAGGTGCTCAGGTGACAAAGGAGGGAGTGAAACTGGAAGATGAGGGAGCAGGTGCAGCAGGGAGACATGGACTAAGGGAGTGTAAAAGGTAGAGATATCTTGAGTGGAAAGAAAATGAATGCCCTACAACCAGAGCTGTGATGAAACACATTTCCCAAAGAAAAGTGCCCAGGTTGGGGTTTTGCATGTTGCCTATATGGGTTTCCTGCAGGTTTCTTTCACAACCCAAATACATAGAAATCACCCTGATTATAGACTCTAAATTGCGGTGGTCTGTCTATGTGTCAGCCCTGTGACAGAGACCTGTCCCCCATCGCTCGTAAAATGTGAGTTATGGTTCATCCCCTCTGTGACCCTGCAAAGGATAATTGATGGATGGGCAGAGATACTGATAATCACCATCATTTCCTTTAAATCACTCAGTTCAATGATTTTTTTTGCTTTTGCTCAGGCCAGATGATTAAAGTGGGCTGTCATTTCAAGTACTGCAAGCGCACAGAAGGGTTAACAGTGCATTGCTACAGGAACTGTTCAGGCTTCTGGCGCTGTCACATGGCAGAGGAGAGGGCAAGGCCACCACCAGTGTACACTTATTATGCTGGAATGTTAATTTCAGGGGCAAAAATAGAATAAATTGAATGTCACACACATATCTCACGGATACCAATGTGACTGTGGTTCAAGGCAATACGCTGAAGTGTCCCTGAACAGGATATGAAACTCCAAATGTGTGAAAGGCACATTGTAAAGCTCTGGTATCCAGAAAAACAGCCCTTTCACCAAGATACAAATCTCAAGGGACTCTCAATAGATTGTATATGGTTTGCAGATTATTTACAGTCCAGGAAGCAAAGTGTGAACACTTTCTGTACTGTATAATGTGAAAAAAAATAAATGTTTTTTACAATGCAAACTAAGACCAATTTAACAATACAGGAAAACAAATAGTAATAAATCATAATTTTTATGACTGTAAAACACACTTCAGACGCTGACAAACGCAATCAAAAACTCACAAAAGCTGTCTTGGTTCATATTTTCACTGCAACAACAATCACTAACTCTGGTTTAATAAACCTGAAATTCACCCAGCTGGATAAGAAAATATACTCATCCTTTACATGCTGAATGTTTATTTAAAGAGAGTCTGGTGGGTTTGGCAATAGCGATTTTTGGGCTGTTTCTGGTTGAACCAAAATGATCTTACTCTTTAAAAAAACAGGTCCATTAAGTTGTCAGACACTTAGAATAACAATCTGAGGCTGTCAGTGGCAAAACCAAACACTTTTAGTGGACGTATTAATGGTACACAAATACCCTAATTAGTTTACCGCCAAAATGAAAATCACAATTATTTTGATCAATACTGAGAACAAGATTATTTATCACAATTGTTAATTATTTTATGGGACAACATTTTAATTGCACTTTCACGTTAAAAAAAACAACAGAGCGATGCTTTCACTTCCATGTTGAGCTACATTCCTGCTCATGGACAAATCTTTCAATACAGTGTTTAGTTTGTGGTGCAGACTGCTGCCTTTTAACTGCAGACCATTGAATATAGTAATTCATTATGTGACAATCTTTATGCACAGAATGTGTCTGTCTATCACAACAGAATCTGCGATGCATTAGCACTTGCTGCAAATCCAACATCAACACAGAGCTTGAATCACGATCAAAATTCAGACAGCACACTTCAGGCGCAGAGAGATTAAAAGGCATATTGTGTTTTGCAGCTCGTGCATACAACAGAGTGACTTAAAAGACATATGGCGAAGATATACTGGGACAATATGGTGCATGTCAGTGGACTACAGTGAGGTTTGTGCATGGATTTGACCACTTAGCCACTCAGCAGTGTATCCTGTGTCTGAGAAAGAGCAAAGCAGGCTAATGAAGCACTTGACCTCAGTGCCCTTAATACATCCAAGTGTGCACATATTCATGCGTAGTGGGCTCATTGTGCATAATCATTGCACACACAAACATGCACATGAGTACAGACAGTTGGGCCCATTTGTGAGTGTACAGATATAGTATGCCTGCATGATAGATGAAGGCTGTAAAGAAGCTTTGCAGGATAAATCCAGAGCACAGCTGTGCTCTGTAAAACACACACACACACGTGCGCGTGCACTGAGAGCCCGTGAACGACAGAGATTCACCTCTGCCTCATGATGAGTACACAGTTGGATTTCATGGGCTTGGCCAGTTGATAACTCCCTCTTTTTGCATTCTGATTCAAAGTGACTCATTCAAAGACAATTTATACTCAGTTTGATTTGATTTTCTTATTAAATTTTCAAATATATCACAAACAAATTTAAAATCAACAGAGAATGAAAAGAAAATTAACTTTTAAATAGCAAACCTGAATTATTTTTAAATTTCGATCACACCATTTCTACTTTACTGTGCATTTGGGATAAAATAGCATCATAAATTTAAATATTCTGCCGTTGGAGTCACAGCTCAGCAGCTCTTTGCCTTACAGGTTGATGTCTTTATCCTACTGACCGACTGTCACACTGACACAGTGGCTCTCAGAGCCTCACCGTCATGTTTCTCACTGCACGGCTGACCCAGGTTCACCTCAAACACACCCACTCCAACCTTCAGCAGCTTAATTAGCTTAGCACAATAACCCACTGGCACACGAGGCTTCAGGCTTTGTGCTCTGACCTCTGCCACTTCTCTGACTTCAGTCCTCGTGAAACAACACGCAGAGCAAGACATTTACACATTGCAGGTGCTCTATTATAAAACAGCTTTAAGTGAACGTGCCACGCGTGCAGCATCTGTAATGAGCATGATGACACATTGCTCTCCCTTACAGCTCTCCTCTAAGGACACAAGTCGAAGAATCTGTTTGCTCTCTCATTATTTTTTTCCCCTAAGTCTTGCTCTTATTTGTGCTGAAGTCAACAGCTGTTACTTTGTTTGCAAAATCACAAAATCCTAAGCAAGCACTTGAGCAACATTTAAATTCAATATGTTATGAAACAAGTCCATATTCTGATTGATTTTTCCTTGTCCTGTTGAAATGATTCCATATGGATTTATTGAAAATCCGACCAGACATTGTCTTTAAACTTTTCCATTCTATTTTTTACTTTTAACTTACTTTTTTACATGAACCTATATTGATTGTCTTAACAAATAGAAAAAATAAACATTTTTAA
This sequence comes from Plectropomus leopardus, assembly GCF_008729295.1. Classification (NCBI taxonomy): domain Eukaryota; kingdom Metazoa; phylum Chordata; class Actinopteri; order Perciformes; family Serranidae; genus Plectropomus; species Plectropomus leopardus. Next base: position 21,478,952 of record NC_056474.1, read on the forward strand.
TGTGCAACCTATACAAGGTAAGAAAAAAAGACAGAAAAAGTTAAGATAACATAAAAACAAAACAAAACAAAACAAAACAAAAAACAGTTTGGGATTGCGTGTAGTGTAATAAGATTTGGGTCTGGAGAATGAACCAAACAAAGTATAGTTCAGCCCATACATACAGCCCAAGGACACATTGACCATTTATAATGCGTCAGAAATATGTCTAAAGATTCTGGGGAGGGCGTTTTTTTTTTTCTTTTTCCGAGCAAGGTTTGGTATGACCTTCAACAATTGTTGTTGAAAGTATAAACTTCATAAAGTTTAGATGCAGCTGCCTCCATAGAAAACGTTCTTTCCATTCTGACGACTATCCATTGCCCCAAAACCCATGCATATTGATCCAAAAGTGTTTGAACATTCATGTGTTTTTTTTTTTTGCACATCTTCAACACATAATAGATAAACAAAAAACTCTAAACAACAAAATGGTTCCCAGACCTTTTTACACCATGGCACCATTGATATTTTTAGATTGCTATTTTTAAACTTTCCCATAAGGGTGATGACAGTTTTCTCTGAGCTTACATTTCATTAGAGATTTGTGACAGAGTCTTACCGGATGAGATCCAGCAGAGCGTCAGCAGAGCTGGTCATCGGCTTCTTGCTGTCCTCAGAGTCCTCCTTCTGAGCAGCTCCGCCTGGGTGGATGATATACACCATGACAATGCCCACGACCACGGCAACAAAGGTGGTCCAGAGGTAGTAGGAGATTGTCATGATGCCCAGGCGGCTAGAGCACTTGGCGTCCAAGGCAGCCAGACCTGACATCAAACTGAAGCACAGAGAGGAGGTGCAGACACACAAAGTCAAAAACAGCAGAGAGACACAAAAGACAGACAGGAAGCTAGAAGTTATTGTAAAAATTGATAAGGACTTTAGGAAGTGAATTCTTTAAAAACTGAATTCAAACCTCCCTAGAAATGTTAGCTCATTGGCATGCTGTTGCAGATGTTCAGCTCATTAAGCCCACTTGCACTCAAAGCTTTTATGGAAAAAAGAAATAAGTGGCAGTAAATTGCACAATGAAAAGAATACTTCAACCCCAAATTGACAATTAGTGTATTATTTACTCATCTTGTTACGTTGAATTTGTGAAGGAAACCTTTTCTTGCATGCCTCTCCGATGAACAAAGAATTCAAAAACACAGGCAATGCATGACAAATTGACGTCCTAGGGGTCATAATAAAACTGTATCAAGACATCTGTTTTCAAATTCTCACACAACTATGTGTAATCCAAGTCTAATTTTTACAGTATGCTCTGTAATTCCCAAACAAACAGCCCTTTGTGATGTGGAATTGAAATGAAAGTGAAACTTATCTAAGCTCAAGACGCAAAAATTGTATTTCAGCTAGCTGAACAGTTGCTGGTCTACTGCTGCCTTGATCAGATAGTTAATGTTAATATGTGTTTTGGTGTTATAACAGGTTAGTTTGGATTCACCAAAGTTACACAATAACAAAAAGTAAGTGATCAAGTAGAGCTATGATCCGGCCCAATAAAAATCTTTCCAAGCCTGAACCACAGTAGCAGTTTTGGGTGTGAGCTCAGTTAAAACCCAGTTTTCCACTGTAAGAAAAAAAAAAAAACCAAAAACAAAAGTAAAAATAAACTTAGGTATTATTGCTGTAAAAGACATTTGTGACCTGACCTCATATACAATAACTATGAGGCTTGCCCACTGGTCAGTGATAACATGACCTCCAGCAGGAAAAAAACAGAGTTTCAAAATCATAATGTCAAGCTGAGGTGGACTGAAGGCACAGCAAAACATCACTCTTCTGGGAAATGGCAGAATAATGGTTTCAACTGGTGCACTGGTGCTGACTTTTTTGTTTAATTGGAGCTCTTTTGGAAACCAGAAACCAGATCTCATATGCAATATTTATTAAATAGAGACTGAGTAACATTTCTGGAGTCATGATGTGTTGATGGCAACACTGCCCATAAATTATTAATGACATTACAAAGGCTGCAAGGTCAGCATTAAAACAAGCAACAAAAAAAACACCAGGACCTAATCTAAATCTGCCTGAAGCCTGATAAAATTTTGAGAAACTGCAGTCTGAACCTGGCCGGTTGAGTCAGGTCCAGTCAGGTTTGAGCAGAGAATCAAAGCTCTGTTGAGAAAGTGGTAGACCTGCAGTTTAGCGAGGTAAAGCTAGAAATAACAGTGCCATAAAAAGTGGTAGTTGTTAACTAAAGCAATGCTTTGGGGACTGTGCCCTTCAAACAGGGTATTGTGAGCCAAAAAATGATCTTTTCCATAACCAAGTGTTGTTTGTGCTATAAAGTTAACCACTGCGCTGTTGAAACATAAAGTTTCGATGTATCCACTAAATAATAATGTGCAATTGTTATGTATCCGCAGTTTGCAGAAACGTGTAATGCCAACATCTTTTCAGGCCATTGGATTGACTCTTGTTAAGCTTATTGTCAAACCAGAAAAGTTGTTTAGTAATTGAAAGGTCGGTTGGTTTATGTCTTGCACTCGCAATCTATACGTCAAAGTGTCCTTGGGCAAGATACTATTTTAAACTATCTTTGTACTCATACACTATGAATTATTTTAGCTCCTGGTTTGTTGTGATTATATTTCTTATTCATGTTTTTTTATTACTAATGTGTATTTGATTGATCTTGTATGTTTTGTCTTGTTTGTGTGGACCCCAGGAAGAATAGTTGTTGCTACGGTAGCAACTAATGGGGATCCAATGTAAATAAATGCAGCTTGTTTTGCAAAGCTTTTTGAGTGGTCGCTTAGATTAGAAAAGCACCATGTAAATATGGTCCATTAACCATAAGATACTGCTCTCATACAAGGCAGAAGAAGAAAGCAGCAAAGCAAATGTATTTTTTCCCAAAATCTCTCTATTGTTAGCTCCTTTTCTACTACTCTTGAAATGTGAATCAAGCCATTCAGAGCTCTGCAGTCCTTTCTCTTATGTCACAGAAAGCCTCAACTGTATTCATAAACATTATGAACAGAGGAGAGTAATTTGCATTTAAATGGGATGCTCTGAGTACCTGTGTTTAGGTTTTCATTGTTGCTACACTGATGTTGTGACATTCACTGTTAATTTTCAAAAAATGAATTAAAAAAAGCGCTCATTCAACGCTGTTTGTGTCTCAGCTGGTGTAAATGTGCAGCAGATGTAATTTGCGGGAAGATGTGTGGGATGATGTTGAAATAGAGGCGCAGCAGCAGGAGGGAGCCTGTCAAAGAGCAGAGAGAGAGATCGGAGAGTTCTTTACTCTGTCTCTTGAGCTGGGGTGACAAGATTTTATCCCTGTTCAAAGTGTAATCTGGTTTGACTTGGCAAGCGTTTGGATAGGGATGCTGAGTCTTTCCGTGCAGTCACTGCCTGTGCTGCACCTCACCCTTTTATCCTCCTTTTATCATCTCTGAAATGTATGATAGAGAGCCTCAGTCTCCTGTCTGTCACAGTCACATTGGGACTCATTCACTAATATCTACCACAGCTTTTTGTGGCCATGTGCACACAGACACTGAAAAGAAAAGAATTTGGTTAAGAAGGCCCAAACAAAAGTCTTAAAAGGTTGACTCAAAAAAAAAAGGAAATCGTCAGAGGAGGTATTTTTCCAAGAAGTGAACGCCAACCGAGCGCTCATATTTTCTGTTAGTATTAGTTATACTATAACACAAAAAAATGATGCATTGGATGCTATTACTCTATTAATGAATGCTGAAAACTGAGAGGAGTGCATAATATATGAAGTAGAATTGTTTATTGTTTATTCATGATATATATATTCTAAATTGAAATATTGAAATCATTATTTAAATTTAAATCCTATAATATTATACAACTGTAGAATTTAAGAAATCATAATCAATCATTTTGAAAACATTCAGTGTGCTCTCGGGTGTGCATTGATTCTGTTCAAGAACAAATCTCAAATTAGAAGTTATTTTTGAATGTCAGAATCTCTGTGAATAGGTTTTAGGAAGATTTTTTTTCTTCCGAGCGATTGATGAATGAGGTCCCGTCTTTACATCATCAGAAAGTCTGAAATCAAAATTTTCAGACAGTCTGTGAAAATTTAAAAAGTTTTAAGAGATGCTTAAAAGTGAGGTCCCCAGGATGTGAAGGTGTGAATGTGTCTTAGCAAACCATCCATTTATCTTTCACAGAAAACACTGAAAGTATTTGATTTTTCCTCATATTTGACTACAAGTATGGGATTGGTTTCAACAGCAAGTGATTTTCAGTCGCAGGATTAAACGTTTTTACCACAGCCACAAAATATTTTCTTACAGCCACAAAAATGACACAACTGCTGACACACTTGCAAAAGATATAAAGCCACATGAGTTTTGGACTGGAGCCTGAGATCACAGCATGGCCTGGTGCCTGGTGCCTCTATAATAAAATGAGCGGCAACAAAGTCACTTTGCCAGCTAAAATGCATAGAAATAGACTGCTGTCCAAACAGTCACAGATTCATATTCTCACTTCATCCAAAAGCAAATTCTGAACTGGGCAATTTCCATAGACATATGCTTGAGAAGTAAAAGGCTAAAAGGCCTTAAAGAAGGCTAACTTTTGCAGGAATGTAGCCATTAAGTAGCAGTTTCATCATAATAGTAGCCTGAAACCCATCAAAGTGTGTAACATCAACATAAGAAGAGTAAAGTCATAAAGTCAGTGAACTGACTATGTAATGTCATGTAATCTCAGCTACATAATATTAAGTTTGCTAACATCAGCCAACATAAGATAATGGTCATACTAGACCAAAGCCTAGTCCATACAGGTGTTTGTGAAAACACAGTTTTTCCATTATTTGGGCTCAAAACCCCCATCCAAACAAGCACTGTAAAATCTCTGTCCAAATAAACACGCAAGAACACAACTTAAGTGCTGTCAATAGCACTCCAGACCAACCCTGACCCTTTGTGCGCTTTGTGCCTAACTCTGCCTCTGATTGACTTTCTCTGCCATTCTTACCATAGCCCTGACCTACCTCACTCCTCTTTATTTAACCTAACCAACCCTATCAACGAAAGTAACAAGTAGCAGCTAGTAGGACGTGTCATGGCTTTGCTATCTCAAGGAGGTTAAAAAGAGGAACAGTCACTGCGCAATATTGCGATATATCATTGGGAGATGCGCAGTAAAAACTGATCTAAAGTTGCTGAAAGGCTCAATAGCTGGCACATTACCATAGAACATGAAGGATGATTGATGTGTTTCACAGAGGTGTCTGTTATTAATGAAAAGATCCTTAATAAAAGACCAAAAACGAATGTTTTCTATATGAAAACTTTGCATTGTATATCCGTTTGAGTATACCCAAAACGTTCTGTCAGGCTCAGTGCAACCAAGGAGGCTAAAAAAAAGCACACCTGAGGAGCACCTGAGCGGACATCATCCTTTTAATTCTCGTCAAAGAAAGTGTCCCAGCCTCCTTTGAATAGCCTTGCGCTATCCCAGAAAACACAAATTTGCTACCTGAAGCACTGACCATTCTGCATCCTCTGTTTCTCACTATAGTGGAAGAGTGACTGCACATTTATGGGTAAATATGTACAAAGTCCTGTTAGCAAGCTAAGCAGTATTTTGGTCATGTCCACCATTCAAAAAAAATGTCTAATTTGTGACACATCACAAAGGTGTCAGTAGTGCACACACTGATGTTACATAACAAGACAGAAACAGCTTTACATTTTCATTTCAGTGACCTTAAACAAATTGAGTGGTGAAAGGTCAAAACTTATTTTAAAAAGTTACATTTCCAAATGTGTACATGTGCACTAGGCTCAAGTGAGTCAGTAGCAGGAATTCCTCTGAGAGTATTGAACTGACCAATAGTATGTTTGGGGATTATGAATTTAACTCTGAATTTGTAAAAGAATGAATGAGTTACTTCTTCTTTTATTCTTTCTACATATTTTTTTCTACACATAATTCTACATATGTTAGCTTTAAAAGACAGCAAGACATTTTGTGAAATATGCACAGCAGTATTTGCTTTCCTGCTGTGAGTTTGATGAGAAGATTGAAACCACTCCTGTGTGTGTGTGCTGAATATGAAGCTAGGAAGTTACTGTGCTTGTACAAACTGAGCTTTAAAGCATGTTTAGGAAGAAACAGAGCTGTTTCTCCCTGCTTCTATAAGTGCTAAGTGAAGCTGTCCTTCTCCCTCTGCCTTTGTACTCAGAGTGCAGACATGAGCGTGATCTCAACCCTCTCATTTCACTCTTTGTAAGAAGGTCATTGAGTTTATTTCCCAAAAGTGTTGAGCTTTTTCTTGAAGTGCAGCCACTCAACAGTGAAGCTGCTATGAAGAGCTGCTGGTAAAAGGCTGGAGGTACTCTGTGCAGCTCTTTGGCGTTACCGTGTTACCATTTATCTATTTCTGTGAATGTGAATGAAAATGTGAATTTGAATATGCCTGAGATAAATAGACATGAGCCCTTTTATATTAATTAAATTATACAACTAGCTGGATAAAATATTCTTTGTCATATAACCATGGCTTTAACAAAGTGATCTGCTCATGCATCCTCTGGGTTGTAAATCAATGAGTGATTCTTTATACCACAGGTATAACAGCTACGACAATGACTGCTTCAGCTTCTTCCACTAATAGAAGGAGCAAGGCATTGAACCAACTGAACCTCCTGCTGCTACAGACGTGAATATCTGCAGCTGACCCTAAACTAAGCTGAACAAAGGCACGCAGCAAAGTGCATCGGCTCCACTGCTTTGTGTTTCTTGTAGTAGCGTTTTTCTTTTTCACGTTGAATAAACCCTTTCAGAAAGATATTTTCTTACTTGTAATTCTGTAGGACTCATTGTAAGTTCAAACCAGCTCTTGATCCGTGTTTCAAACATCTCACCCTGGCATGCGTTTTTCTAAACCCTCGCTGAACTCAATCTCTGCTTTCCTCTGGGCACTCTGGGAAGATATTGTATTTCAGTGAACATTTTGACCAAAAACATCACTGCTCTTTGCATTGCAGACATCTTTTACTCAGACCTTTTTAACGCACTCAGCTGAACATCTACCACTCTAGTTCTGTTTAAGACTACTTCCATGAATAACTGTAAAGTGTGATGGCCATTTAAACGCAATTAGCAGTAAACTGCTGCCAACAGAACATGGGGACATGAGACATTTTGAATGCATTAGTGTCCATTAACGGGGCCATTATGGGGTCAAAGAATACCTTAGGTTAGGATGTGATAACCATGATTTGAATTCCTGTCACAGGTACCACTGCAGCAAATGGACTGATGTACAAGTTAAAAATATTCCATCCCTGTGTTATTCCCATCTATTAAATAGAACAGCTTATGAAATTCTCAGCTAAAGGTCCACCTTTGTCTGTTTTTTGGGTAGAGCATTGTGATGTGACTGGAATTATAACAACAGAAAGATACACATTTTGTGTGTAAATACACCTTTTGGTATATTGGACAACAGGTGAAGCTGCAGCAGCAATAACTACGAGGCTCGGCCAGCGCTGGTCAGTGATTACATGAACTCCAGCAGGAAAAAATCAGAGTTTCAAAATCAGAATGTCAAGCTGAGGAGGACTGACAGCACAGCAAAACATCAATCTTCTGGGAAATGGCAGACAAACGGTTTTAACTGAATTGTATGTCCAGATGTTTACTTTTCTTTTTCCACTGCGGCTCTTTGGGAAACCAGAAAGTGCTTCCAGGAGATCAACAGGGGAAAAAATTAGAATTGCTATTCCAGGGATTTATCTCATGAACTCCTCCTCCTGCTCCTCTCCACTCCGTGCATTTAAATCTGCCAATAATATCACGGTCAAATGTCATATTTTCTCCTGTCTTATCTTGAGTCTTTCATGTGCTGTCTTGCGAGGTGGCAAAATGAAACTATGAAACTCATAAGAACTTCAGACTGAATGTGAATAGTAAGGCATGGAAAAATATGAAACATCTTTTGAAGCAACTCTAATTTAGTTGACGACTTCTTTATTCAAATGACAAAGTTCTTATCTCAAGCCAAAATATTCAGATTAGTTGCTGATTAACCAACAGATTATTTTGAACTTTTAAATTTGAACTCATTTCTTTGGCTAGAATCACAACCACTGGCTGATGAAAACACATCACGCACGCACGTTCTCGCGCACGCGCGTGCACACACACTCACGAAGCCTTATAAACTGACTCTCTCACAGAGAAAAACATCACATTTATAATGTGAACACAAACCTTCATTCAATCACACCTGCTGTTGGACATTTCCAGATGTGATTACTCTAATGTCTGATACAATGTGGATCAGCTTGTGCACAATCTCGGAAGCATCAGCTATCAGTCTGATGTTGATAAAGCCTCTGGAGGCAAGGCCCAGCATTTTGGGGTTTTGCGGTGTAGCCATCGAATATCCATCAGAAACTTTCTCTGGTATGAACAGATATCTATTTATGTAATAACACGGATCTTCCACATTGTGGGGCCCACAGAGCAGGCATACTTCTGGTTTAGCCCTCTGCTTACTTGACTGATGATAAAAAATTAATTAATTAATTAAATTAATTTTGCGGTGCTTGTGACTTTCCAAATTTTATAAGAAGGAATGAAACAAGTCATTTTGTGTGGGTTGTGGTGCTAAAAGAATGTATCCACTGATTGAGTGAGACACTTTGAGCAATCCCCTTTTATATACACATGTAATCTATGTGTAAATGTAAAAGATTGCAGCTTTAAAATTAAGTCACGTCTACCTTTAATTGACAGGTTACGACCTTAAAAGAAATGTAAAATGAAAGAGGCGTATCTTTCCTATCTCTTTAATTATCTTGGTATCCAGTAGTTTTTTCTTCGCGCCCCTTGGTGGCTCCCAACCCACCCAGTTGGAAACCAGTTGTAGAATAACTCAAGCATCAGAATAAATGCTGCATTGTGCATTTCTGTAGAAAAGAAAACAAGCATAGGGCAGTTTTTTAAGGCACAGCTCATGCCATGCCTCATGGATGTGTCACTTTTGTATGTTATTATACGTACGTTTCAACAACCCTGTAGTTTGTGTAGGTTACGTTTAGGAAAAAAAACACACTTGGTCATCATTGTGTTTTGACGCAAAGTGGTGCCAAAAAAATATCTGATTTGTTGGCGCAATCATGGCTGGAAATAGCACAACGTTTTCCTAAAAACACCCAGTTTTGGTGCCACAATCAAAGCTGGAAATGCTGTTGTATGTTGTTAAAATAAAACCGGTTTTATGTGTTGGTCTTGAACAGTAGTTTGCAGCTTGGCAGCTGTCTCACCTATATGTCACAGCATCCACCTCACAATGAGATGCTCAGCTTGTGAACATGTAAGCAGAAACGTACATTTCGAACATTTTCTAGTGTTCAACATCAGTGCACTTCAGCCACTGCTTCTCGGCTTCTCACTGACAGTAAACTGAATAACTTAACACTTGATACTTAACAGACTGAGATCTCTATCCTCTCTGATATCTGAGTCAAGGTGGGATTACAGTGTGCCTCTATCGTGAGGTTTCAGGCACACGTACAACAGATCTGCCACAAGACTTTTAGACCATATGGGGCTTACAGTCCTCCCTGCTGCACCTTCGCTGAGCAAGAGCATTACAGTAATCCTTCGTACAGATGAAAAAAAGAAGGCCGAGGATCCTTGGGGGGGGGGTTATCCATGACATCCATGACATGTGGTTGTGACACTGTGGCCTTTGTCTCAGCCGCTTGGATCATTATAGGCCACACTGCTGTTTTATTTCATGGTGGTTGATGTTTCAGGATTATTTCGTGACTCAAGTAGTCAACAGTTTTTAATTCAGCATACAGTAGGTACAGAGAAAAACTTTTCAATAGACTTGCCACAACATGGAATAAATAACAGGCTAAAGATAATAATATATTGACTCTGCTGTAACAGGTCCTTCCTTTGCCTTCAAGGCCTTTCCAAATCAATCCCTTGCCAATCCATGTATTAAAACAACCCTGAGAAGAGGTGTTGATAGACCAAGCCACACTGACCATTAATATGTTGGATTTGTCTGCAGAAAACAGCCTCGGGGGCTCTTTGGGGAAATCAGTTGCATGCCAGTATGTGTCATCTATCTCAGTGGCTCCCATCATTTTGAAGCTTGTCACCCTGCTGACATAGATGCTATACTTTTCACTGCAAGTCAATACAAGTTGAGTCTGGGAAAAGGGTGCAATGTGTTTTATATGTAGATCAGGGTCTGGTCAGCTTTATATGTGTTTTTAGTCATGTATTGATCCAGACTTGTGGAAGAGCAACATCGAGGTGAAGCCAAGAGAACTTCTTTTTTTCCGCCATTGCTTAGTGAAATATACTAAACAGTAAAACAGACAATTTAAGGAATTAATAAGCAATTGATTTAATGAGTTCTCAGATGAGTTTTGTGCTCTTGGTTAGGGTGACTGTGGTTTTATGGCCAACAGGGTCAGGGATCAGAGAAATCCTCAGTGCCCTGCTTGCTCTGCTGTGCTGCTGTGAGTTTGTCTGTCTCTCTGTGTGCTGAGATTAAGGAAACCAATTCTCTATAAACCTCTTGTTTTTCATACTCCACTGCCTGACATTACTGTCAGAGGCTAGGTTTCTACTTTACAGAAAAGGCAGAAAAAATAGTAGCATTATATAGAAAGTAACAAACCCAACAATCAATAAAAGAACTATGAAATTACACACAATAAATTTCTATATTTTCATGTTCCTAGAGGATGAAGTGTGCTGTGCTATTAAACAGCCTGCGTTCTGTATTTTATTTATTTATTTTTTTTATCAATCTCAATTCTTTATGTGCTGTAGATCCTATTTATACTTTTCGAACTGTTTAGATCAATATTCATCAATCAGGGACCATACAGCAGGGGGGCAGATGGGTCCCACAAGCCAGGGAGTCTGCCATTTGCTTCCCATTTCAATGTTATTTTTGCTTGACATTACCATGTGCCTCTTCATCCTAAACCTAACCATCTGTGACTGTGTTGCCTAAACACAAATGTGCGCCCCATCACACTACCATGTGCATTTGTTAACATCATAGAAGTGGCATCCAGGAGCGTAAACAACTGACGCAGAAGGACACCTAACTCGTATAATATATAGTCAAGTCCATTGACATAGCTGCAACATGTGACGAGTTGGGATCGCAATGTGTTGCCTAATTTAAACATTTCTCCGAGCTTCTCTATGTTGTTTACTCACTGCCTTCCGTTCACTCCTTTACGCCACTTCTTTTCAATAAAAAGTCAGCTCATGAGCTCAGTTCAGTTTCTAATAGTGGTGTAGATGTTGTTGACGAGGTATGAGTACTGCTAGGTAGATGGGTAGGTTACCGAAAATGAAGTTTGTTTACTCTCCTTTACATTCCAATAACTTTTTGGCTGATAGAGGGTATAGACCTACTGCAAGTGGCCAGAAACAGAGTTGGATATACTCTGTATATAGTATATATATATATATATATATATATATATATATATACCCTCCACTAAACTACTGGTCGCTAAGGGGACAGTAATTTCATTTAGTTTATTTCAACATATTGTCATTGCTAGGTTGTCAAATACCAATTCTTTAGCACACCCTGTCACAGGGCACCCTTTAGAGTATCTTTATGACACAAAGCTGAAATACATTATAACGTGATTAATGTTGTGAAACGGTCACAGTTAGGGTTAGACAACAAAACTACTTGGTAGGTTTAGAAAATACATCATGTTTGAGGTTAAAATTAGTAAATTTGTTAGTTAATAATATCTAATCTTACTTTAATATTTATTGGCGTACTGATTGATGACAGTGACCCATGACTGAACGTGGCCTAAATTATGTAACATTAGGTTAAAACAAAGTTGACCGTTAGTTTCACATGGGACACAAACTGCAGTCCCCTAGGTGAAAGTCCGGTTTTGTTTGACCCGTCCACCTCACCTCCCTCCACCCTGTGTTCTCTTTCAATTTTTTTTACTATGTTAATTGCTGTCAGTGTCTTGTACTACTGCCATAGATGGCTTTACATTTGTGTTAAAGTCTTTACACACAAAGTCTGTATTCTTTGTTTTTTAAATCATTACGCAAAGAAACCTTACACATGGAATCCAATGCGTTCTTGTTAAATTCACAACATAAGAAAAAATGATAAAACACAATTTCTCTCTTGCTTCTTTCCACAGGAGTTATCTCTCTGGCTGTTGCCACTCTATGCCTGCGTCTTGCATTTTGCACAGCAGCTACCTAAAGGGGCTAAGCTGTCCTGAACTGTCACCACAGTCACTTGCTCTCTCTCTGTGGTCCACATCCTCTATTACACCCCCCTTTGTCATTATCATCCACCTTAATGTTACTGTTTTTTTGCAGATGTAAATGTTTCACAGGTTACGCCACATTTTCTTTAGTAAACTCTCTAAAGGCATTTGATGGATGTAAAAAAACACAACCTACACCAAAAATTTTAATGATGGACGAAAGTTTCTGAGTCAATGTGCAAATGTGATTGGCACAGCATGAGGCTATATTGATTTTGAAATGTCTTAAAAAAACATTGACTAAAAATTCAGACTTGGTGTGCAAAGACCCTGAGCTGAAGGCCTAGCACATCTCATAAAGACACTGAAGGATGCGTATGACATAGATAAAAGATGTATTTGTACCACTGACTACTACCATGTTTATACTTCTACAGAAGAAGCTTCAATACAAGTGAATGATACAACATTGTAGCTAATAGGCCACAATAGCTTGCTTTATTTTGGCTGTCTGTTTCTTCAAAGGTCAGTACTGTCAAGATAACTTGATACACGTGACCACTGGTCAAAGATCACCCAAAATGAAGTTGACTCAAAAATGTTGGCATTGTAAGTGCTGATGTGACAAATTGTGCAATAACACAAAACAAAATACACGAAATGCTTAGATGTTTGATAAACTTACTTAGTTGTAATGTTGTAATGTTGTATAGATAATGAGAATCTAATGAGAATTGCTTTGTGTAATAACTAGTTTTTTAGACATTGTTCCTGAATGGCGTCATGGAGGGATGAAATAGCCTTACTTGAATTAATTTAAAAGGAACTCAGTTTCTCTTGTAGTACAACCAACAAAACATGTTAGGCTGCATCAGGCTTTAGAGATGTACACAGCATAATAACCTACACAACTGCAACATACCAATTCATCACTCCACTCCAATCCCACTCCAATCTGTTTCACACTGCTCATCTTCCATGCCAATTTGTTCTTCTTCACTATGTGTAAGTCAGCATTCAGTTTAAAGCCACACATGGAGAGACGAGTTATAACAAACTAAGGGTCAAGTAAACATGCAGATGTATACAGAGTGAACGGCACAGAGCTGTAACATTAGTTGTTCAAAATTTAATTCCCATTGTCCAGTGTGCTCCCTGTTATCATATCCCTAGTTTTCTTTTATTTAAACCTTCATGTCATCTCACATATGCCCTCTTGTGCAGTGGCAGCCCACCTGACTGGAGATTCGGTAAGCATTGGCACAACACTGTTATGGAAACCCATAGGTGTAGATATTTAGAACATGCATTTCCCCCTCTAATAAAAACATGAATGTAGAAGAGGACTTTCCATCAAAGCAGCAAGAGGATCTCACCTTACACCTCAGTGAATTCTCACTAGTCATGTTTAGGATTTTAAGCAAACTTTTGAAATGACACAAAAAAGTAATCCGATGTAGAAAGCTATGCAAAGCATAGTTTCATCAGACGTTGATGGTATAGGCTACACTTTACACAGTGCTGTAAAATCACACTGTAAACAGGGAAGAGAAAGGTTGCAAACCTAGAACAAAACAAGTTGTCTTGGCCATCTAACCAATGTAGAAAATAAAAATGAGAGAGGTCCTCTGAAATAGGTTTTCATTGTTCTTTCTTTTTTCGTTTAGCTTCTATTGGCCATCTTTTAAAGCTGTCTGGAGACAAATAATCTGGGAAAATGTACATAGATGGCAACAGAGAAATAGCTGGTCAGCCGTGAGTTAAGTGTTTGCTACATTATAATTCTTTGAACAAAGGTGTTTTTTTTAATGCCAGCACATCAACTCTTTTTTTGACAAAAGCAAACATACATACATAAAAAAGTTTTGTCTGATTTAGCTGTTTCTGTACAACTTTTCAAATGCAACACTTCAAATAAAAAAGAAGTTGATGGAAACACAGGAACTGTCACAACGACAGCAGAACTGGTGTCTCTTCCCTATGTTACCCCCTCCTTTTTTGTACCTGATTTGTGTATGTGTGTGTGTGTGTGTGTGTGTGTATTTGTGAGTCTCATTCCTGCTCTGCCACTAACCTGGACCCAGCCTACCAACACACCTGCAAGCAATCAGCTCATCATCTCACCCAGCTCACACACCTCCACACACCTGGCGACAATCAGTGCATTAAGCCGCAGTATGTTAAGCCCAGCTTTCCTTCCACTCATCTTCACATCTTTGCTCCAGTTTCTGTGGCAGCTACCTTCCTTTATCCCCAGGAATCCCATTCACTCTTTCGCCTGACTGCTTGCTAAATAATTTCCTCTGATTCCTCTGGTTCCCCTGCGACTCATTCACCTTAGTCACCTCAAGCTTCAGTAATTCTTGCAATAAACCCATTTGGGTCAACTTGCGACATCTCCTACCCCTCACTATCAGATGACGAGCACTTCACATATGGTTGGATCAGCCATATGTTTGTGTGGCTGCTGTATATCATTAAACTCGTCTTCACCTCTGACCTTCAAATCTCAGTCAAAGCATTGGTAAACAAGAACTTCCAAAGGCTTTATCAAAATATGAATGCTTTCTTCAGCTAGAAATCACAACAAACCCAGAATGAACAAATTTTTCTCAGAAACTATTTTTTTTAGAATGTCATTTTAATTCCAATCCTCAAAATAAAAGAAGCATGGAACATAAGGAGGCAGTAAGTGGAGTTGCCATTGATTCTGCATGACGCGTTTATGGGATAATCTGGTTTCCGCTTTGGCTGGTGCGCAGATGGCGCTGGGAGGGGGGAAAAATGGGGACAGGCAGGCTATAGGGCGGATATTCACCCCTAGATAAGCCCTACTGTACCATGCACCAAGTCAACCAGCCGGCCTGTGCATCCCAATCTAGATACACTCGGCTGTCATCAGTTGGCAGAAGAGAGAGACTGAGAAGGAAAAGCAGGATATCGACCGAGGCTGTTTGTTGCTAGATTGACATGAGTGTTTGCAGAAGGTTGCAAAGACATGCAGATATGCAACAAATCATCTCTGACTGGATGTGAGTGGATGGATGAACATTAATACAAACTCAACAGCAGTTAAGTAGCAAGCTGTGACTTCCACTTCCATTATCCCTTATTGCCTCCATTGAGTCACAGGCAGGCACCAGAACACTGAGTGTTTTGCAGACTCAACAGGAGCCCTGGCAGCCAGTTGAATCTTTGCCCTGATTGCTTTGACATTACCGTGTGCTGAAGCGGTGTGTTTAACTTGGCTGTGTTTGGCCCCCTGCCTGCATACACTGTCTCAGATTAGTTGTAATTAACGTCTCTTGCCCTCACGTGCCTCGTGTTTGGCAGGAAACATGCACTGAAGTGATCTCCTGCTCTGAATTTGTGAATTTGGGGGAGTGGACCATGATGAGCATGAATAAATGCAAAAACATGGACACTTACTGCCCTTTTCCTTGTGATTAAACAACATAGATTAAGACAGAAAGAGAAACATACAGTACAAGAGAAAGACACAGAGGCGCAGAGAGCGATAGAGGCAGAGAGAGACAGACAGAGAGAGATAGAGTGACGGTGGGAGGATTAACTTCTCATCCAGTCTTTGCTGTTGCGATTGTAAGTAGCTTATTGCACAAAGCACCCTGCATGTAACCGGTGTGTTTGCATGATTTGTTTTGGGAGTTTTTTTTTGTGGTGAACATCACTGACCTCATGCAGGCAACTAAGAGCTTTGGGCCTAAAATAGTCAAACTGGAGAATCTGGCAGGCTGTGCGCTTCTAAGAATGCATCCAAAGCTAAAAAGGGGTAACAGGTTTACTTCCATATACACATTACCCTTTAATCCTTGATGTGGAAAAAGGTGCGGGAAAAAAATCTCATCTAAGTCATGCTTGTCATCTACAATAATCAAAATACAGCCATGCATAGGCAGGGAGCAATATCCTATAGACTATGCATGAAAAAAACACAACACTGTGGAGAAAATATGTTAAACTTATCAGATATGGAACTCTGGGAATTGTTTTATTACAGAGACAAAAGCTTGTGCTCAGAAACTCTTGCACTAATTGATATGGGATATTCCATGTGTGCATGTTCATGATTAAAATTTCCTCCAGGCTACTTTATCTACTTGAGGTCTGCTTCAATTCTTGGTTCTTTTAAATTGAGGCATAAAACTTTCCTGTTTACCACTGCCTCTCAATATGGAGCTATTCATTCTTATCTTACACTGCTGTGTAACTGCACTGTAAATCCTGTTTTATCCATTTCCAAGTTTGGCTTATGCGTATTGTCTACTCTTTTGAAATCCTATTTGTATTTTTTTGATAATAGCTTGTGTTTCTTTTATGTCTTGTCTTAATTCCCTTTTTTTCATGTCTTGTGTAAACTAACTGACTGAGGCAGCGCTAGACCAGCAGCTCCTGTGTTCAGTGAGGATAAATGACTGTTTTCGTCAATGGAGTATAGATTTGTTTCACTTTCAGTTCAGTTCCCTGTCTGAAAAGGCTGTCTGTTTGGGAAGTACTGAGCATATGACTGGATACATGAGAAATGAATGGACACGAATTGTGTGAGAGTTTGTAAAGGGATGTTTTGATATAGTTTTGCTGTTGTTAAAATTTAATGTGGCGACCTTTGATTTAAATTAACAGAGAATCATCTCCATTTTTGGATTCTTTCTTTACCAGAGGCATGCCAGAAAAATGAATCTTAATGAATTCAATGAGTAATTGATATACAGATGGTCAGCTGAGTAGTCCCGAAAGTTTTGATATCCCTTATCCTGTCACTGCAAATCCTTAGTGCAAAACACCTTCTGTCACCAGATGGTGAGTGACTTGTTTTTGTCATGAAGTGCCACAAACATTGTGCAACTGGTGTGTTGAAAAATATCTCTGAGGCAATAAAAACTCTGCAGTGCAACTGATTTACATCAATTTCAGGATATTTCTTGGACTATGGACCCGGATTTCTCAAATGACTACACTCTTCTATGCAGTGCAGTCAATAGCCGAGGTCAAACATTCATAATCAATTCTCTCTAAAGTCACTACAAAGTAAATTCAAACATGTCATTCTGATGCAGTTTCAAAATTCTAAGCTGAGCATTCAATATGCTGCAAGGCTTGTCCAATTTCACATCTCACCTAATCAAAAGAAAAGGTGAGTCATGTAGATTCAACAGCCCTGCTTTCTCAGATGGTACATTTTCAAAGTAACATCAATCACTGCTAGAGGCAAAGTGATTCTGCAGCATGTGGAAACCCCTCTTTATATGTAGACTATGTAGGTGCAGAGTGACTGCAATGACAATGATACTGACCCAGCAACTGCAAATATATTTCCTCTTTGCAATTCACTTCAATTTAATTTAATTTGGTTAAGTCCGTTTCAGCACAGAAAAATTCAATACGATACAACTCTAGAACATCGATGCAACTTGTGATAGGGATAAGAATATCTGCGCATATATATATATTGCATTTGATGTTGCTTCATTTATTTAGTTATTTTAATTAAAGTCTGACTTTTTCTTCTTCTTTCTCAAGCACATTCCTGCACTGAAAATCAGTATCCACCCAGATAATTGTGCAACTCTTGACTAAAGCTTGGCATGAAGCTCACATGGTGCACATGGTGCTTTCATGTGTATGTGTGAGGGGGGAGCTGTTATGATGTGTTGCTATGGAGCTGGGTTGCTCTTACCTGGATACGACAAGGGGCAAAATCAACATTTTCAACATTCTCATCAGCAGCTCTCCAGGAAACTGGAAGTACTTCACCTCCTGCAAGTGACAGAGAGAAACACAATGTTTGTAACATGGAGTTACATATAAAATACAAAATACAAAAAGTAGTTATTATTATTTCGCTCACTATGACAACCTGCAGTACTCCTGTTTGTGGTAACATAAGTATCGTACATGCACATTCCTGTGGAGTTTTTTCACTGCACTGTGTCACCACATAATTAGACCAAAGGATAAGATGGTTTGACTTTCTGACAAGGTGTATTTGCATTGTTGTTGCTGTTGTTATTTTTCTATTGGAAACTGACTCAAAAATAGTTTGTTTATGTAATGGAGTTCCACAAGGATCAATCCTTGGCATTCGTGTACTTATATATTATCAAATATTTAATGTAATTGTATTTGTGATATGTATTTGTTTGTATAACTTGATGGATATTTTCCTATTACCTCTGTAATTAAATGCACTGTAAAGCCACTACTGCCTCTAGCTCAGTGAGTATAGCATGCGCCCCATGTAGGCTGAGTCCTTAGCAGCGGCCCAGGTTCGATTCCGGCTTGTGGCCCTTTGCTGTGTGCCATCCCCGTTCTCTCTCCCTCTTTGCTGTCACTCTTTATACTGCACTATGCAGATCCCCATTTGTTCAAGTAACTTAATGGCACATTAAGCCAAAAGGGCTTCAATTTCTGTGGTATGAAATTACTTCCATATTGTGGGGCTCATGGAGCTAGCACTCTAGAGCCTTAGTTCGGCTATCTTCTGGTTTAGCCCTTGTTATCTTGAAAGGTGGTAAAATGATTTAATTGTGCAGCTTTCAGACTTTTAAATAAGACCTCTCAGACCGAATGGATGAAATTATATTGTAACAATTTATTTTGTGGGGTTCGAGGCCAGGCGCCAGGAAATACTCCAGACTTTGAAGCCATTTTTTGTAGTGGCCAAACAGTTGAAATTACAACTTCTGTGTCTGTCACGTGATGTCATTGAGCTGAGAGAGACGTTTTTCCATAGACTTACACTGTGAAGAAGACTTCGGTGCAACTCGGTGCATAAATTATTTTGAACATCACAACCCCTATATCTGATATCTAGAAAAGTAGCAAGATTGAACATTTTATCAATATTGAAGTCAGTAGAATGCTAAAGCAGAGGTGGCCAGTTCGGCTTGTGGAAGTCTGCAGTTTGTCTGATCTATGGGCCCCGTGATGCAGAAACTGTGCCGATCATTTAGGTAATATAACACGCAGTAGTTGAAAGTTTCTGGCTTCAAGAGCCTGCTTCAAAAACAGTATCCAGTTCTTTACATACATCTATAGTTGTGATGCTCAAAAAAAATGATGTAATTCCACTGTTTGACCACTACAAAAATTGGCTTCAATGCCTGGTGCCGTTCCTGGGGGCTCGGACTGTACTGAATACTTAAGCTTCTAAGACTTATATAACTGTATGAGTCCTCTGTTAGTTTTGTCACATCTGCTCTTTGCTGACCTGTGTTTGATCAAGAGGAAGTTGGGAATATGTATGTTGTACTGAAAAATAAAAATAAATCAAATGGCACTCTATGTCATAATAAGTACAGAGGGGGAATACAAACAAGCCTGTGTTCAAATCACATGCAAATGTTCTGCCAAGCCTACTACATCCTTAATATGTACTGCATACTACCTACTTAATGACTGAGTAGGTAAGCCATTACCAATAGACTTTTCAAACTGAAATATACTCGAGCAACATGACTGTATGACATGACTGACAGCTGGTGTGACCCAGCCAGCCTTTCTCACGTCTCTGGAAACATTGCAGCATATTTCCAAACAGGCATTATTTTGATAAAGTAAGAAATTCAGAAATTCTTGTTAATGTAGCATACATTGGCATTTTAAACACAAAATTGGCATACTATGCAGTATGAACCAACTACATACTCAATTCTATGCCAAACTTAGTATTTATTGTTGTATAATTGTACTACAAATGAAATGTTTCCTACTTTGACTTCTCCCCTTCATCATTAATGAACACAGTGTGAAGTATCACAATGGTGATCGAGCCGATGGCTCACTGATGCAGGCCCAGCATTTGTAGCATTTGTAGTATAACAAACAGTGGTGACATTCCCGAGAAAAATCACAAACAGTACACAGTCATTAATAATCCACTCTCTCTCTCTCTCTCTCTCTCTCTCTCTCTCTCTCTCTCTCTCTCTCTCACACACACACACACACACACTATGGCAACACTTTCATTTTGCCAACTGCAGGCTAATAAAATGACCAGCCAAGTTTAAAGCCTTAGTTTGCAAACAAACACATTACAATTACTGCTTATTGACATAAGTGCTCCCAAAGAGAATGAAATGTCGGTCTTTGATATTGTAACTTCAATTACTTGGTTATTTCATTTTGTTATATAAGTGCTGTCAAAATTAAGAGCACTGAGTTGCATGTGCATTCAGATTATATTCATGCATTGACAAAACTCTCACAAAAGCAGAGAGTAGTAGCTCAGCCTGGGACTTGGCTTGGGAATCAGAAGGTTTCCAGTTCAAGCCCCTCTAGGGACTAAGTATGGAGTGTGGACTGCCTGCTGGAGAGGTGCCAGAAAAGGAACCCCCAAACTGCTCTAGGGGTGCTGTATTATGGCTGAATGCACTATACCCCTCTAAAACCCGAAATGCATTTGTTTGTTGTTTGCAATATAGATACATGAAAAGTTGCATTACAACTGCCATTTGCCTTGTGGACTGTGTGAATTACACACAAAATAAATGAATGAATGAATGAATGAATAAATAAATAAATAAATAAATGAAAAGACCATGCATAGCTAGCTTTTGTTGTGTGTTTTACCGGTGGTGTCAGTTACAGCATATTGACATTCTGCTTGTATAAGAGTAATTGCTTTTTCAGGAAATCAAGAGTTCACCTTCGAGACAGTGGTTTCAGTTTATGTATACCATAGCTAAGACTTTCCTGAGATCAGAAATCGATAAAAGTTAACCTGATGAGAACTATCCATATTATAGTACATTGTATTGACTGATCATTGCATCCTCATCTGTATTCACAAAGATGCTGCTGTATGAACTTGATAGTCTCTGAAGGCTGTGGGATTGTTATATTTCATCATGTTTCAGTTCCATGACACTTTGCTTTGGTGTGTGATACCCATGGTGATACACAGGTTTCAGTTTAAATATTGCATACTAAACAGCTGGACTTACATGAGAGTGGTAATTAATCGAGGTAAAAATAAAACATAATATAAAATGGTGGCAGCATTTAAGTAATGTGTCTGTGGTGCAGTTCTTTCATAGCCTAACATTAGCTTTTTGCTTCTTGAGATTGCTTTTACACTTAAAAATCCTAAAAGTGGTATTAACTTGTGGAGATGATCTTACTGAACTAACACAGAGCTTTTTTTCCTGCAAAAACCAAAATCCAATGGAAAAATCCCCATAGACTTTTTGTCTATGTGGCAACAGTTGCAGTATATGAAACCACCAAATTAACATAATCATTAACACAATGTCCACAATTGTCCCCTTGTTTCTTCCTTGTTTCCTGTCAGTTTACATACAAGCCCTTGGACATGGGCAGAAAAAGTCAAAATGAGTTCCCTTTGCAACAAGGTAAATAGTGTTGGAAAAGAAGGATGAATGGCATCCGAAAATATGAGGCTACAAGATAGAGATGATAATCAATACCTTTTTTTTCAACATTGTACCAAAAAACTACATGTAATGTGAAAGTGCTAGTGATTAAATTGTTTTACCTGATTTTACTCTGTAGTGTTTAGCTTTGAGTTTCTGGCCTGTAGCAGCTACCTGGTGAGGCATTTAGCAGCTAAAGAGCCAGATATTTTTCTCAGGGGTTGGTGGAGACCAAATACTGAGCTACAAGAGAGTGGATACTGGACCGCTGAGGGCCAAAAACATGAAGAATCCATATTATTAAAAAACTTGCCAAATGCGTAAAAGGCAACTTCTTGCTAACATGTTTGCAAAACAACTTTGAAGGAACAACAAACTATATAACCAAGCAGGTAATACTTATTAATGTTTTGTCTAAAATGAATGAAATGTGAAGTTATGCAGTGGATGCAAAGATTTGCAAAATTACCTTTTTTAATTTTATTTGTTTTTACAAAAGACAAACAAAACAAAACAATGATGACGATGTTAAGTCATGAGAGAGAAAAGCCTGCAGAAGAACCAAACAAAGGTGCTAATGGAAAAAAATCAAATGTAAGTACGGCACATCTGTGCAGTGAGATGGAGCAATAAAAGCTTTTTGAGTCTGTTCTGAGGTGACAGAGCTTTTAGGCCAAATGGCTGAGTGAGCGCACATCTGTGTGTGTGGAGTGGGTACATTTATCTGCTTTGTGTTGCTGTATGTCAGTCAGTGAGCATAGTATTCTGATAGGCACTTTCATAAAGAATGGACTGCAGCCACTAAAAGCTCCATGAATTGTGCATCACTTGCAACCTATCAACCGCATCTTAAGTTTGGTAATTATATTACAGCACCAACACACACACATAAAGTTTTGCAGCTGAGTGCAATTTGCCCTTTCTTTTGTGTGATTCAAATGATTCAAATTCAAAGTTTAGACACTACATTTGCGCCTATACAGGATAATGGGAGGCAGAAAAAGAAAACTAAAAGGGAACCCGTGAGCTACAGGTCCAGACTGAGGAGATGCAGAGGCATTCCTCTCAATTTCAGACACAGAATGTAAACGTATCTGAGAAAAAAAAACTATTTGGGATTTAACTCACATCTGTCAGTGTTGCTGATGTTTTCAAACATGTGCCTACAGACTAACAAAGATGATGACATAATTACAATAAATTCTCTGAAGGAGCTTATAATTTCACAGTAATTGCATGTCGCTGTTATTGCAGATCTCTGTGATTTGGACTGTTTTCGCAATGAGGATTGTGTATGTAAAAACAAGACAATTTTGTGTCAAATGTATACATCACAATGATATGTACAAATAAGGAGATGCTATGTGGTTGGTAGTGCAGTTAGGGGTGCCTTTAACCCTTTATAAGGGATTTGAGACAGTTTCCTTCTATCTTATTTATGCAGATTCAACAGCCACAAAAGGCACACAATCCTGTGGTGAAATTTTCTCCATAGTGTGTGTGTGTGTGTGTTTGGGTATGTGTTTGGGGGGGGGGGGGTTCTCTTGCATTCTCTTGCACTGGCATAAATTGCAAGTGCGTACAGTGGCGCCCCCAGAAATTTTTCATCTGGGCGGCTGGATAGGGCTGCGGAAAATCTCATCTGGTCTGAAAATGCACACTGATATGTTTTTTTCTTATTCTGTGGTTAATATTGCTAATTATCTGATGTGCATAAACTTATAAGGGTACTCATCAGACTTTGAGTTCTGCAACAATCCTGTTTTAATTTGTTATGTATCTGTATCTGAACAAAACATTTACTGTGAACAAGCCTTCTCAAGTTTAGAAACTCTTGAACCCATTTTCATTCAGCTATCTCGAGATAAGAATTCAAAGGTACCCCTTTGCAAAGCACCATGCCAGTTGTTCCTTTCGCCAAAATTTTGAATAATTTGCAGCTATTTAGCCCCTCTTTTCAACAAGGTATACCGACATAGCCGGTACCAGTGAATGCTTTAAATTGTCTAGTTTCACTACCACTCCTACCTTTGTGCTGGCTTAGAAAAATGAGTGGGCCACAGTTTATTGAAGACAGTAATATCAGCCTCATTTACCTTTTGACATTTCTGTTTGCCCTCGCTTTAAATTAAAATAACCATTTAAATACAAATGCTTTCCTCAGAGCTCCACCATTAATTTTGTTCTTCAACTCTGTGAGCTGTTTAATTTTCTTCACTGTTGTTTTTCTTTATATTCAGCATGCCATGTTATTAATGTATGCCATTTATTTTGTTGTCTTATGACTCATATAAAGACTTTTTAATAAACGTGACCTGAAAGCTAGAAATTTCAAGTAAGAAATCCCTTTGTGGTTCTCTGTCAATATAAGTACAAAAATATACGTCTTAAATCCCTTTAAAAAAAAAAAAGACATGACTCATTGATTATGTTGGCATCTATAGCAAGGCATAGAAAGAGAGACCAACACATTTCATTAATGCTTTGTATAAATGCAAGTATGCATAACATCATAATAAACATGTCCCCACCCCCATGCTCTAAACTCTGCTTTTCACCTTGTATTCATGGATGCAGTGTGAGCATGACTGTCCTCACCTTCACCCTGCCAGCTGCTGCACAGTTGACTCTAATCCACCACCACCCTTTTCATTCCACAGTAAACATTGAAAAACACAGTAAAAATTAGGAAACATTTTTCTACGGTGCGCAGTGCTTACTCATACAAATATTTATTCTGCTTTCTTCAAGGGACTGAATTTTCACCACGTGACTTGTAATAAAATCTAAAACAACAACAACAACAACAACAACAACACACGCACACAACAATTGGGAGCCACATGTTGTCGACATTCCTCATATTTCAAACTGAACATGAATTGCACACCTCCAGTTCGGGGTTGTTGAGAGGCACTCTCCAGGAAGCTAATAGGGTATTTTCTTTTTATCTGCTGAGAGTGTAAAAACTGTCTTTTGCAGGTTCAGCGTGGGCAAATTGTCTAGCTTGTTGACCACACTCCCAGCTTAATATGTTTGTGACAGAGAAGTGAGCATTGCCTCACCATGAAACTCTCCCCCACTTTTTTTTTTACCCGCCTAAAATTAAGTTAGATCTTAACTTTAATTCTTCATATACACTGTTTGGGGGGGGGTGTCTTTGTTTTTAAGTTATGTCGGACAACACTTTAGTTAAGACCAAATTATCTCAAGAACTATCGAGTGGATTGCCCTAAAATTTTGTTTTGTTATCCTCAAAGTTTCCTCTCTTTTAATCAGGAGGTCAACATCTTAATGCGCCCAATACTGTTCTTTATGTGATTAAATACCTGCAAAATGAGTGATGTTACAATTAGCCCCAGCTGTATTTTGTGTTCAGTGCTAATAACCTAACACTCTAAACTAAGATACCCAACATCGTTAACATTATACCTGCTAAACATCATCAAGTTTGCATTGTCATTTTGTGTAGCCTATGTTAGCATGCCGATGTTAGCATTTAAATTCAGCTTCCAGTGTGGCTGAGTACAGCCTCACAGAATAGCTTGCATGGCTTTGAACTGTAGTTTTATAACAATATAGGTCTATAGAGGACAGAAGGAAATATAGGCTACTTTGAAGAAAATATTGTTACGAATCAGGCCTGACTTACTGAAGTACCTTAGTGTGTCTCCTTATAATTTCCATTCATTCATCCTTTTTTTAAAGGAATAGTTTGGATCTTTTGTAGTGGGGTTGTCTGAGGTTCTAATCCATTATCACTTTATATACTAGATGTCTATTGGCATGCCCCCAGTTTGGAGAAGCAGACAGGAGAACCACCAAGGAAGCTATGAAATGTGCTGCTGTGGATAGGGGCAGCAACAAAACATATTTCAGCCACCTAAACAAATCAATGTCAATTTGAAAGCACATGCTGTTTTGAATATTTTTTCCTGCTTTACATTACTATCAGACAGAAATTTCCAAAAGGGAAATGAAGCCATTATATTTGCCCTTGAAAGTAGGACTCCATTAAAATTAAACATAAATGTAATATCACTGAACACTAGAGCTGCTGGTCTACGATCATTCATTCAGTGTTTTAAGGGGTTTGTTTGGATTTACTAATGTCACAGAACAACACATTCAAAATAACAAATAGAGTCAGTGGTAGACCAGCAGCTCCTGTGTTCAGCAAGCTAAAATTATTACTTGTCAGTGGAGTCTGGTAACTTTGATAAGAGCATGGATGGGGAACTGAAATACTAAAAAGACAGTGAACGCTTAAACTGATATTTGATTTTTTTAGGTGGCTAAAATATGTTTTGTTGCTGTATCCATCCACAGCAGTACATCTCTTAACTTCTGTATCGGCACTTGTGGCATTTAAAGCGGGGGGGGGGGGCTGACTGACATCCACTGTATGTAATGCGCCATAGATAAATACCCCATACAACCCCACATCAAAAGATCTTAGCTATTAAGACTACCATGAACAAATTCTCCATGTGGTGCACAATTCTGTTTCATGAAATTTCAGCAAGTAGACACACATTTGCTTGCAGTTCAAAATGTAGTTAATTTTCACAATGTATTCTGCTGCCGGTGTGTGCCTGCCCTTCATCAAATAGTGGGAGGGCAGGAAAATATGAAGTAACTTGAGGCATTACTAGCTCACTGTGATGAATTCAACCCAGTGGCTCCTGTAGCTTTTGTGACCCTGATGAGGTGTTTATATAGATAATACACTAATGTGGGTACATTCCCATGTACTTATTTCCACTTTGACTCAAAGAAAACTTGCATCTACATATGTTACCTGCAGCATGTAAAGCTAGATAAACAGATCTTGCCTTGTTTTATTTTTATTTTTTTAACTGCGCTGGTGCTGTGCTGTTAGCTTCATTAGCAATGGTCAGAGACTAAAATGTTTCACTTGTCTCAGTCTGAGTTCCATATAAAACAGACTGTGCACATGGATCATGGATGAGGACTCACAGCTGCAGTTCCCCTGTGTCTTGCCAGAATTTTGTTTGACATCACAGGCATGCTCAAACATTAATGGAAACCCACACGGACCTTACATCATACATATGAAATCCAACATACATCCACTCCCTCTAACAAGACAAACATTTCATCATCTGATTTCCATTTCATTTCTCTGTTCTTTTCAAGTACCCTTAAAATAGAGGCTTCCCTTTCAAATGCAATGTTACACATGCGTTCTCTGCTTAGAATCTGTAACATATTTTCATGCCTTTTAAACCATGACTTCATTCATTCTCAAACACAACGTTCTTAGGGAAATAATCAAAGAGTCGCCTGCAGAAATATGATTTCTCCGCTCATCTGCAGCCTCCTAGCATTCTCTGAATTCTAACTATTTAATTCCACTTCCCGTTCAGTCGTGTGTGAATTATATAAGTGGACACAAATTGTTGACTTCATGTCTGTGTGAGTGATTGACAACTAATCTCCCCACCGGCAATCCCTTTCCATGGAGTCCATCTGAGAGGCTATAGGCAATCTGAGTGACTAATGAGATACTGTTTCACATTTTTAAAAGCAGAAAAAAAATATTCTCTTGCTCTTGGGGATGTCTGCGGCTATTACAATGTGCCTGCCGCAGCAATTGGCAATTGGCTTTCAGATGAGCCAATTTAATGCCATTCTAGGAGCCAGCTAACCTTTCTCATGAAGTGTTTTTTTCCCCTCTTCTCCCCTTTTAAAAAACACGCAACCCTAGAGGCTTCTTAACACTGTCTTTCGACGCTTTGCTCACGCTGCATTACCACTGTGAGCTATCTAAAGAAGCTCGTATTAGACACTAAGGTGGAACTGAACAACCACCAAGTCTTTTCCATCTGTCTGAAGCACAGTCTATTATTGATTACATCGTCCCGTCTTGTGCTTACATGATCCTGGTGGGGCTGATCATGGTGATGAAGCCTGTACTTTGGTGGACTTAAATGGGCTTAGATAGGCTAAGAGAGGCTGGTTTGTGATGATAAAGTGCAAATACTATTTATATGAAGTGAATTTGTGAGTGGTCGAGTGTGCGTGAATTCACCCCAATGTGGGGACTTGCAGTTTCTTCCATCTGGGGACAAAAAACAGTCCCCACATGGTTAATTTAGGGGTTAAGACTGGGTTTTAAGGTTAAAGTTGAAGTCATGTCTAGGGTTAGGGTTGGGGTAAAGGTTAGGGTTTGATATATAGCGGTTGTGGCAAAGCCTCCGTGGAGTAACTGTTAAAACGGTGTCCTCACAAAGATAGTAGTACATGTTGGTGAGTGTGTAAAAATGTTGATGTGTAGCACATGGAGTTGAGGTAAAAAGGGAGATACAGGGAAAGGGGAAATGGGTAATCGTCTGTATTAGGTGATGTGGCCTGAATCCATCACAGCATTTAAGACACTCTTGAGTGGAGAGATAAGGCGGGCGAGCGGGTGGGGGTGGGCAGGTGGCTAGTGTGTGTGGGGGAACCAAGTGTCACAATCACCACCAGGCACTTTAACCAACTGACCTGCTCGGAGAGCTGCTTGCCTCTGAGGAAGAAGCCCAGCAGGCAGCCAATGACCACGGCCAGCACAGACAGGATGAGCAGTCCGTTCTGCTTGCAGACATTCTTCACCCGCCCCCACACTTCATCCAGGGCCACCGCCATCCTCCTCCACCGCCTCCTCCTCCTGCTTGTCCTGGTCCTGACTGCAACTTCCGAACCCCCCGCGGAGAAAACCACCAGAGCAAGCCCCCACCTTTTTTTAAGCACTTATTCAGCCATATAGAACCAAAACAGAGCCAACAGCTGCTGCCACCACTCCAGAAGAAATATTAGAGTGTGAACGCAGCAGGCTGGGCTTGATAGATAGATGCAGACTGTTGAGAAGAGAGTGGGAGTGGGAGAGAAATGAGAAAAAGTTTAAAGAAAGAAAAAAGTTTCAGTTAAGGGAGGGGGTTGAAAAGTAAAATTAAAGAGGTAGTCGTCCAAAAATAAAGCACTTCAGGAGATTCTGTGCTCCTCCTCCGAACTGCCTCCTTGATTATTCCATATGAGACTAAGAGCATCACACACTATCTCTGTCCATCTGTGTCTGTCTCTCTCTGTCAGTCACCTCCCTCTCTGTCTCTCCAACCCCCCTCCGACACAGTCCTCTTGGTGGCCAATAGGGGGCTCTACGACAGCTGGTGGTATTGTCATCAGGGTTAATACTACGATCCTATTAGGCTGCACTGCACGACTCAGATCTAAGGCTGGATTAGAGAGCTCTCTGAACAATTGGACAGCGGATTGTTCCAGACCACAAAAAAGAAAAAAAAAGAGAAAAATTCACCCAAGTGACATGAGGTAAATGACAGCACAAACCAAAAACAGGGACCTAAAATTATTGCTAGTTGCTGACCTGTTTTTATATTAATAGAGGTGCAGCACACATGGTTGAACATGATAGGGATGACACAACACAAATATAGGCACAGTTTATGTCCACAGCTGATTGCCCACTGATCATAATTCACCTTGTCAGGCACACACACACACACACACACACGCACACACACACACACACATTGAAGGTCATGAATATATATTAGAGCATGTATACACTGTTTGTATAGCAGTCCGTCACATACAGAATACAGAATGCCCCGGGCTGAGTGCACTGAGGTGATGTGGAGGTTAATACTAATATGAATTAATGTGATAACGCTGGCAGTTGTCTATATTTTATGTTAGTGTCAATCAAAAATGTTTGCATTAAATCTATAAGCAATTTCTTCACCACGCCTTCTTCATAGAGGGTGTCTTCAGTTTCTGCTTTCTCGGTTCCAAGCAAGTGATGTAAAAGTCACATCAACAAGTGTATTCAGACTGAGATCATATTACAAAAAAATAAACCTGTATATAGAGAAGAAACTAAAATGAAAGTGGCCCAAATCAGAAAATACTTGATTGTATGTGGTTTGTGCTGTTCAACAACAACAGAAAAAAACAGATCTGAACATATGTGCAAAAAAAAAAAAAAAAAAAAAAGCAGATGTAAAAGCCTAATGTTACAATAATGGGGCCTTGAGCATTGATGGAAAGTGTGGTAGACAGAAGTGGTGCATTACTGAGAAAGTATCTACTGTCGCATTTCCTGAATGATATCATCCAAAGACCAAATACTAATGTCTGACGGAGACTAAAACGGGATTGAAGCAATATGGATGATTATGGTGAAGATGGGCTGTCAGCCTGTATTACACATGCTGCTGGCAACTATCAGGGTATCCTGAAGGTTAGCCTGCACCAATTGGTGTACAGTAGCAAACTCTCTGCCCCTGCATGTGTAAAGAAAAAAAATACTGTAACACTTGTAGAGGAGGTGGAGGCCAATATTAAATAAAAAGTGAGATGTGGGTGAAGTCTCATGACCAGATCCACAACAAACAAACAAAAACAAGTTTTTTAAAAAATGTTTCACCAAGACTTGGATTGTGCCCCCAAAACTGGGTATTTTAAGCCAAAACATGATATTTTCCAAGCTATAACCGAGTGTTTTTGTGCCTAAAAATAACCACATGTTAACCACAGTGCTTCAACGTATACCCAATGTAATGATCTGCAAACATAATGTAATTTAATGTATCATGTTTTGCAGAAACATGGAATGCCAACCATTCTTTCAGGCAATTGGATTGCCCACAAAGAAGGTGATATTATACCTTTTTTCCCCCACTTCATTTCATTTCTAACAAAGTTAAATTTTTTTCTGTGTGCTTTTGTTTTTTGAGAAGTGTTAGAACTTTTTGAGTAAAATTTTTTCCCGCTTATTTGTACTGATAGAATGTAATCTTTGGAATACGTAAACATCTATACTTAACACATTTGGATCCACAAACTGCTCATGTTATACCCTGCACACAGAAAAAGCAGAAGCCACAAGTGTTCTTTCATTTATATTGTCGGTGGTGCCTCGTGTGCTTATTCAAATGATGGTTTGTGAGCGCTGTATTGATGCAAAAACACAAAAGAATTTGAAGAGTTATCCAAGAATTATTTGCTTTTGCAAGAGATGTATATTATCTTCCTGGTTTGGTGTGTGTTTATAGCGTATAGAGGTTTTGGAAAAAAATAGCCTTTAAAGTAAAAGATGGTGCCTTAGCAATCAAAAAGCTGTAATTGGAAACAAATGAGTACAAATAGCATGAAGAACTCTGACTGGTTAACTGATTGCGATGGACCCAAACAGCAGATGTCTACTATGTTATACATAACAAGCAAGCAATCAGCGGTTCATTTAGAATGAGAGCATCCCCGGGATTTCACACAAAAGGCACACATTGCAGTTTTTTGAGAAACATTGTTCACAGCATGTTCTGAGTTCAGCTGGCACCCCTACCCTTTCTCGCTTTATTAGCTTTCTTCAGACCCTCCAGTTTCCAGTCGGTTGGGTATGAATGGCAATCATCTCCCACTGAGACTAATTTTGAACTACATCTATAAAAATATAAATAATATAGTACTAGTGGAGTGCTAAATTGCCCTTAGGTGTGACTGTGAGTGTGTATAGTTGTTCGTCTATATGTATCGGCCCTGCGATAGTCTGGCAAACTGTCCAGGGTGTACCCCGCCTTCCGCCCGATGACAGCTGGGATTGGCTCCAGCACCCCCCGCGACCCTTACGACGACAAGCGGTTACAGAAAATGACTGACTGACTGACTGACTAGTGGAGTGATATGGAGCAACCCAGGCAGTAGAGAGATGAACGTGCTGTGTTTAGATTAAAAGCCTGAAATCTGAATCTGAGAGCCCGAGTTACAATTTGTGACTGACTTCAATGAGAGTTTTACATTTAAAAAAAAAAATGAACCTGTCATTACTATATGCAGCAGGCCACCACTATGAGGACAGTTGGTCATTGTCACCTGGATTTTATGAATCCACAAGTCACTGTCGGACAGGAGCTTTTCTCTGTAAATTAAAAAAACAATCGAATAATCATGTTATTAAAATAGTAAGCCTCTGTGCTGTATGGTAAGGGCATAGTGCTCAAGAAATGTCATTAATTTACCCCAACAGCAAAAAGCCTCAATCACATTAATGACTAAATAAAAGCTTGTGCTCCTTTGTTATGCACAGCATGTTAAAAACGAACATAAAGTACTTAATGTACAGTGCATTCTGCTAACACAAATTGTATTATTCACAGTAAAGGCTTTGTGTCTTTATTCCATTCTAATGGAGGTCTGACTCTAAATTTAGTAATTGTTCAATCCCAGACTATCCCTGAACCAAAACAAATTAAAAAATGTATGCTGAAAACAAGATTTTAGACCACCATACCATTAGAATTTTAAAAAATCTCTTTGTATAGACTTGTTTTTCCAATGATGTTTAACATAATCATGGTGGTAGAGCCATTAAGAAAATAGAGAAATATTTGTATGTAGCCGTGGAATAAGATACCACGCAAGACGGAATTACTTCATGGTATCTTTAATGCTGTTGCTGTAAATACAAAATACCTACCCACTCTGCTCACATGCAGCATACATCCTTCCTGGGAAAGCTCTCTGTATTTTACAGAAAACTGAAGTTGTGGTGTCTATTTTTAAAATATTGTCAATAATAATTTTACTGATTTGGTCAGTATCAATATTTAGCCAGTTACGTTAATTAAACACCATTTCCTCATTATGTTAATTACCAACATGTTCTTATCCCAAGTCATCACATATTGCCACTTCCACATCTAAATATTATGCTCTAGATATCCTTTTTGTGTCTGCTATTGATGTTTCAGGAAGCTGCTACTGTGTTGTCAACACAAGTACATGGTGGGATGACACTGCACCTGGTTATGTTTGGGCAACAAAAGCACATGGTTACAAATGCCAGGATGTCAAGAAAAGCACATGTTGACATCTGTAGTTAGGATAAGGCAAAAAAGGCACAAGGTAAAAAATATCGCATTCAGACAAAAAAGTGAACTTGAAAGTCCGGGGTTTGTTGGATCCATCCATCTCTCCTCCCGCCCGTTTTATAGGGATCTATGTGCCTCTTATATCAGTTCGGTATCAGCAGGGTTTAACCTGATGCAGTCGAGCGGTGTATCATGTGCATGTGAAAGTTCCCATCTGGCTGTGGTCTAAACGTCTGAGAACTACCCTGCTGCGGTGCCATGTGGCCGTCCGGCAGTATATAATAATGAAAAACTGTTTTGTCTCACTTCTGCATTCTAAGCTGATGCTGAACGGCATACCATGCGGACCTGAATGGTGGCTTTTGGCATTGGGATTTTACACTGAAAGCACTGCAAAAGCAGCTGCATTTGACAGCCTTGGAATGAGAACAGGCTGGCATTACCAAACAGTATTACTTAACCTGCATGTCTATTTCTGTACATGTACACTCAGAGCAATTAAAAATGAAGTCATATTTCTTGTATACGTACACATACTTGGCCAACATTTCCTCCAATACATATTAATTTTCTGTTGCAAATTAGTTTGATAAAAAAGCAAGTTCTACCATACAGGGATATAAAACAGGAAGCAAAGGAATGGGAAGCATTTGGACAGATGCAAACAAGGACACAGGAGGTAAAGTATCTTGGAAAAAAAAAAGAAATAAGAAAGACAAAAGAGAGGGACCAGAAATGATAGGCTCAAAGTTATTAATTTATGAAATTGTAAGGACAAGAATGAAAAAGTAGTCTTGCAATGCAAGCAACAAAAACAGCCCCATTGTGCATCCATTCTCAGACCTTCATCATCCTGATTACATCAACGTCCTGCACAATGCAAACAGCTTATTTCATTTCCATTAACAACAATGCCCCACGTGTCACACATGGGGAAAACCAGAGGCTTTCCTTTTACGTTAACATAACAAGCTTTCACATGATGGGTGATATTACTCTAATTGTAATCCCAGATGCCACATCTGTTGTGAGGCTGCAGTGTAATCCCTGACTGGGCTCCAGGATGTGCTGTCGTCTGCGGCTAAGGACGTGGACTCGGACACACACAGAATCCGCTGTGGTCTCAAATGCTAATCGCTAATGCCATTTTAGTGCCCTGCAGAAAATGTCATTTCAAAAAAGGCCACTTTTCTTACAGATCTGTAAAAAGAGGCTATTCAGTATCTCTACATTCACCGCAGAGGAGAGTGAAGCTTCTACAGCTGACACGGTGCAGTTTTCACTGCAACATCTTTCATTAGCACAGGGACACAGAGATCTCACTCAAAAATCAAAATTCTGTGGTAGAGTTTGCAAAGCACAAATAGGCACAAAGAACAGGGGCGTGGATATAGATGTAGTGAAGTGTCATTTTGTCCTTTAGCTAGAGAACAGAATATCATTTAAGATTTTCATTCAGTTGCTCGTCTTATTCTTTGCCACAGTTATAGGGTTATGAGACATGCTTTGGAGATATGACGCACTCTCTCACACTCTGTCACAGACTGAGAAAGGTTTTCAAGTGAACACACAAGGCAACCTTAGCATTGGAGAAAAAGTAGGTCTCTGACTTAATCCTAATGACATTTCATGAAAGGTTGTTTTAAATAAAGAATCAACGAAGCCACTGGCAGGAGTAAATAAGAAATTATTATTAGGGGCAAAAATATAATAAAGGCTGAAGGTCCACATAAAGAGGCAGGTTTGAGTGATGGAGTGGTCAAACAAACACAGGACTTTCCCCCAGGACACCAGTGTTCAGCACTGTATAAAACCAAGTGAACTTTGAGTTATCTTAAAGTACATTGATACCATGTTTGTTTTCCTAAACCTAGTGCACGGAATTTTGCCTTTAATGCATAACTTTACGTGAAGTCCATGTGATGACGCCATTCGTGGGCGCTAATTCGTTAGATATCATATGAATGTTTGTACGGGGACAAGTTCAGTGGCTGAATGCATTTTGTTTTTTTACACAAACACATTACTTTTACTTTTACATTTCCAACACATAACGCTCAAAGAAATTATCCAAATGAATAAAGTAATTCTAACATAAACAAAAAATGACTAAAATATAAAAAAAACTGGAGTATTATGGGAATATGGTGAATTTATGTAACTGCTCATAGAAATTCTCCCTTATTTGCTTTAATAAAGTTTTTGCATCTGTCATAATAAATTCTACAAATTTTTTACTTTTAGAAAAAAGAAACAGTGATGATGTACTTAAAGTCCTGTTCTATTTGATCAATCCACCATCCTGACACACCTTAAAATTTGGACTTTTAGTCTTACTATTTCAACACTTTTAATTTAATGCTATATTGCCATATCCACACAGTCAATTACAATTTGGTTCAATGAGCTCCATGGACAGACAGAATAAGGATAAAGGCAAATACATAAACAAACAAATACATAAAATAAGTGAAATCCAAACCATTAGAAAGGATAAAATAATAAAAAGTCTCTGTAGACATGTTCCCAAACCAGACAGTTATGGCAAAGGTAAGGATGCTTTCCACTGCTGCTTGATATAAATGCAATAAACCTTTGCTACACACCTCTTTGGGGCCCCACGACTGATGGTTAAGCACTTCACTAGTCTGTTGTTAAACACCACCTGCAAGTCCAGGACACACTGACACAATGATTTTTCAACTCCCATTTGAAGGAGCAGCGCAAAGGTCACCTGATTGCAGCTTTTCCCATAAATCAATATATATGCAAATTACTGCTTCTGAGTCACATGGATTAGATGTGAATTGTGTTGCATTACTCATTGCTGGTGTACATATGAATAATGCATGAGAACAGCCTGCATTAAAATATGTAAACTTGACAAAATAACAACAAAAAATAAATCAATTAATAAAAGTAATAATGTCTTTGAGTAAATAAATATGTATACCTGTATAGTATGTTCCATCCACATGTTTTCTGCCAGGTGTTAAAGGGAGTTGCTAACTTATTAAAGTGAAAGGATGCCTCTGGAGAAAGCATCTTTTATTTTTAGACCTGAATTATGTTACATGATATGTATTGTACTTTAGGTGGAGAAAGAGAAATGCAGAGGTCAATTGGAAAAGAAGTCTATGTAAAGTTTGTGTGAAACTGAAGACAACAACAGAGAATGCAGTTCAAGTAGCGATGCTGTGAGAGCAGAAAGCCCTCCTACTATGCAGCCATTTTACTCTGCACCTCTCTGATTTTCAGTTATGTTATCAGTTTTTCTGCTTTTCAATTAAGCTTTCAATTCATTTACAGACAATTTTATGGAGGTGCTATTTGAAATTTTTTTTGTTGGACTAATTTTTGATTTTAGTAGACAAGTAGAGCTCAGGGATGTAATCAAGTTGTAAACCCGGAGAAATCGCACTATTCAAGCAATGAACTTTTGTTTTGTTTTTGCATAACAAGCAAGACACAAACAAAATATAAATTAGAGTGAGAACAATAGCTGCACACAGCAGCCAGTGCTGGGATCTGCAGTGATTTATGGCCATTGTTGCTGCGCAGCACACGGTGAGCACAGGAATGGTCAGAGTACAGTGATGGAGGATGTTTACTCAAGGTTCTCTGCCGACTGACAGGGGAGGAGAGATGGAAGGGATGGGAAGGTTGAGGTGGGAGGGGCTGAGTGAAGACTCAGTGGTGAGGTCGTGTCACTGCTGTGATCTCCCTCGTGTCGACACGACACATGAATGAACAAGTGATGAGAGGGGTGGACCTCAGTGTGCAACGTGTGCACTGGATTTGAATTCTGCATTTGTGACTGTAATATGTGCATGTGTGTGTGTATGTGTGTTTGTGTGTGTGTGTGTGTGTGTGTGTGTGTGTTTGTGAAAGTGAGTGATGTTTACGGAGAAGTAGGTGTATGTTCTAACTGCTGCGTCCCTCCACAATCCCCCACCACTGTCAAATAATCCCTGTTCTTCTGCCAATTTTTCCCTGTTTCTGGATTGGACTGGCAGAGATAATCTGGGATTAGAGCGAGCAGTCAGGTCTGGTGTGTTCCTCATTCATTTAGATGTGGCAGATATGTTCAACATCCACAGGTCATCTGCTGCAGGCCGCAACATATTCCACTACATATCATCTCAGGGAAAATTTTTTAGCAGATTTGGGCACTTTGGGTACTAAACTGAGAGCAAGAACGAATGTGGTTGCCGCCTGTTGGGCTGAAGTGGAACAGCTGATTCCATCCTCATCAGCCGAAATGAATGTATTTCTGAAACACTGGCAGATACAGTATGTGATGATTTCTGAATGAGTTGATTATTTTTTTAAAGAGATACCTATTATTTGATGCCAATGACACTTCTATCTACAAAAAGTAAAGCATTAAATACATTATTATTATCACATAATCAATGTAATCATGAGCTAGGAGGCTGTGAACACCTGCAAATGCACAGCAGACTGCGAGGAACAAAGGAGGAAGTCAGGTGACATAGTACAAATAGTAACAAAACCCGTATAGGGAAATGGTTGAAGTGGCAGTTTGGTCAAACAAGCACAGTTCTTTGACCTAAAAGACCAGTACTCAGGACTATGTGAAGGCAAAAGTCAACGTTGGTCAAATTTCGAAACATTTTTGAGCCAAAATGACAATTAAGAAAATAAAATGTCTTTTTGTATCAATTTTTCTGTGCCTACTCCTTTGGAGGAAAAAACCTTTGTGATAAGATGTTGTTTTTCTTGACTGTTGTTGAGCATCTTGGCATCAATAACCTGCATTTTTTCCAGGGTCAGCACATGTGTCATCCTCTTCAGGCAAAACATCCCGATCATCAAGGTTAAGGGTCATTTTCATAGTTTTCAGATATTGTGTAGGATAAAGGCACACATTACTATTTCATCTATGTCCATAATGGCAGTACCCAATTCTATCTCAAGGATCTTTTCTTAAAGAGCGCAAACGCTGACATGTCACTTTGATACAAGCACAATGTTGTTGTTGGCCTGTGAAATTCCCAAGGTCCCATGGTGTGGTTTAAGCACTCAGGGTTACACATCTCCTATGATGTGAAACTTACTGTTCCCTTTTTAAGCCAAGACTCATAAATGTGTCCAGAGCAGCCCACACTGACATTGATGAATTGCAGGTGTTCAGCCCACTCACCAGAAGGAAATGTTTGAATTGAACATTTCTGAAAACCAACAATCTATTACATTTGTATATTTGATCATATAAACGTTTCCAAAGAGACATAGTTCTGATTACATGTATATAAGCTGACTTTGTCATTGGGTGTTGGAGGGGATGGTGGATGGCATGTTATATTCTGTCAATTGATGACACAGAAGAGAAGAGGTGACTGAGCTGTATGATGGTTTCATTTGAATCCATATACCGTATCAAACTGCTTTTCTTCTGTGATGGATTTTCATCCACCTTGAGAATTTTTTAATATATCTTATCCTTTATGGCGTTATACCTATCTGAGATGCCTGCCAACCTGTTCATTAGGGGGACATCAGAGCTTTTCCAGAGGCAATTGCGCCACCAAACGTGGATGTTTTTAGCAACATATTGCAGCATTTCCAGTGCTTAATTTGTCACCACACTGGATTGTTCTTTAGCAACACATTGTAGCATTTAATGCAGCAATTACTACACAAAATCTAGATTTTTCTAGCAACATATTATGGTGCTTCCATTGGATGATTTTTTTTAGTGAATCATAGTGGCATTTCTAGTAACCATTCTGTGGGTATTTTAGGCCAAAACATGTTCTTTTCCTAACCATAAGTGATTTTTGTGCCTAAACATAATCAGACATTAACCACACCTTTGTTAAAACATAACATTTCAATATATCAGTTACATAATAACACTTTACAAATCAGTGGTTTGAATAAATGCACAATGCCAACATTTATTCTGGCAATTGGGTTGAGGTTTTCTTCCGTATTTGTGGTATGACACTGTTAAACTACTCCTGTTAAGATATTTTCTCTCATCCTACACCTGGGGGGAGCAGATACACTCTATGGACAAAAGTATTGTGCCACCTACACATTACACCTACAGGAGCTTTTATGACATCCCATTCTAAATCCATGGGCATTAATGTGGAGTTGGTGTCCCCTCAGCTTCCACTCCTCTGGGAAGGCTTTCTACAAGATTTTGGAGTGTGTCTGTAGGAATTTTTTTTCCCATTCATTCAGATTTTCTGCACCTGTGGTAATGGGACTGAATGAAATACCTGAATTCACTGATTAAGAGGTGTGGCCCAATACATTTGTCCATATAGTGTACTTCCATCAGCAACAAGTGGAAACCTGTGTTCTATAACACTGACTGCCATTCAAGTATGTTGCAAGCAGAGGCTTGAGGAGGCAATCTTAAACATCACTGCAGACTCTGTTTCATATTCTATCTGTTGATGGCTCTGTCACATTGAAGAGGTGACAGTCAGATGTGAGCTGTATGATAGTTGAAATGGAATCCAAACCATATCAAATAGCTTTTCTCCTGCATTTTCATGCACCTTGAGAATCGTTTACCATATCCATTATCTACTCCAGCACATATTCAGAGGCTCTCTTTCAAAGCCCGAGTGTGAGATGGAACAAGTTGTCTGAAAATGATGGCACCATGTTTTCTTAGTTATTTGTTGCCCTTCTTAATTTGCAGAAAAAATGTATAAACATAGGGTAATAATGAGATAGGCTCCATTGTAGAAAATAATTCAAAACTGATTGACTCATGGAGAGAATATATTCCCCCGAATACTCCTGAATCATTCAATATTGCGTTTTTGTTGAATAAGCTAATACTATAGAATATACAGCAGAACAATGGGGACTACGCCTCTCATTTTTCTCTGTGACATTGTTATATTGTCAAGGACTGACAGAATAGTAACAGAATAGAAACCTTGATCGCGCTGACAGATCCATTCTTTATGACATCTAGTATCACCAAGTATGTGAAGTCACAATGCCCAACCAGGTCTCTTTTCCCAAACATAACCTAGGTAACTTACCTGCCCAAGCCTTACCTGCGTAACTTTGCTTCAGGTATGTAACATGATACCATTCTTGGAACACTAACTCCATACTTATCATACAATGTATGTAAAGATACTTTCCCATGTTAAGAACCAAGTCCAGACAATGAGAGACTATGCACTCTGACTTTCACATAGAGCCCCTTAACCTTTCGAACCTGAGCATATCAGCCTGACTTCTCTCAAAAAACATGGGAAGAAGGAAAAGAAGAAATAACCCCCAAATTAGGAAGAAATTAGTAAAAAGAAAATTATCTGAAAATTAGTAAAAACGATTTTTTATTATTATATTTTGTTGAATTGATTTTAGCAGCTTGTCTCTTTGAATCTCCAAAAATCCAATCAACAGTCAACCTTTTGGATATTTCAGATGTCTGTAGCTCTTCGACTACTATTGAAGCCTTTTTCTTCCATTTTCTAGGACCTTGGGATTTTTTTTTTCCATTGTTACAAAATCTTAACCTTTATTTCTTCATTTTAAGTGATCTACTCAGCCTTCCTTAAAGAGAGGATGAGGGATGAGGGATGTTTCCCCATCGATGTACAGAATAAGATCTATGCTAATAAGGAATTTGAGTGTACTTCTCCCTCTTTAAGATGATGACTGAAAATGTCATCTTTCAGTGCAGTCTCCTCACACTAGAGGATGTCCTCCTGTGCCTTGTTACAGTAAAGGGAGCCCCTAATCCTGGAGCCGAGTGGTCTCATTACATATCCATATGTGCATAAATTTACCTTTCCCTGTCCATTTAAAAGATGTATTTTATAACGTATGTCCCTTGGAGAGAAGAACTATATTCACTTCAATGCTTCAATGCTAATTTTTTTCTGTGTTTAACACTTTAAAATATGGGAAAATTGGCTTAATTTCTTTAGAAAAAAAACAAGAGAAGAGGGTGACAAGCAGCTAAACAAGAAATGACCCAAAAATAAGAAGGAAATTAATAACAAGTTAAAAGAAAATTAATAAACTAAAAAAATAAACTTATTATCCCTTTTTTTCATTAGATCCAATAATCCCCCCCAGCTAATAGTCATATCATTTCCCTGACACGTTTTACAATTTCTTTTCTGCAGTTTGTGGGACATTTCTTGCCAAATTGCTCATTGTGATTTTTTCCCATGTTTTTAAAAGAAATGTTCTTTTCTTAGTTTTCAGAGATGTAAATGCTAGTGAAAGGCCTCTGAGTGCAGTACAAGAAAAACCATGACAATCCAGGTATTTAAGGGTTTAAAACAATTTTAATTGCATTGAGAGTCACTTTACTCAGTCTGTTCTTTGTCATCAAAACAAAGACAGGACAGCTGGGTCTTGGCAACTGTGTGGTGTTGAGGTCTGAATGTATAGCCCAGAGCTTATACTCACAAACTCTCTCTTCAAAGTATTTTTTTCTCTCCACTCTGGACTCTCTAATGGAAGAAAAATGCCCCAAAACTAATCTTAAAAAGTATGAATAGAAGACATGTAATTTTGGATGAAGATATCCGTCAGCATTAGAGCTATTTGAGGGTGAAACTGAGTAAAAATGAATGACTGCCTCTCTGCGTAAGAGAAAAGATAAAGTTTAAACCAAATGGAGATTTTATGTCTGACCCAAGTCATTAAATCATTGGATGTCAATAAAAACTGGTCAGGTTTTGTTTTTTTTTCCCCCTGACATGGTCAAAACTGCTTATTTTTAGGCCAGGCAAAAGTTTTAGCATGTTGGCATGAAACAAACAAAATTAACATTCTAACAGACAGTAATAGCTTCTGGTCGTGGTTAATGCAGAAAGTCAAGTCAAGTCAAGTCAGTTTTATTAATAAAGCCCA
This sequence comes from Plectropomus leopardus, assembly GCF_008729295.1. Lineage (NCBI taxonomy): Eukaryota > Metazoa > Chordata > Actinopteri > Perciformes > Serranidae > Plectropomus > Plectropomus leopardus. Next base: position 21,520,409 of record NC_056474.1, read on the forward strand.
TTATCACAAATCACAATTTGTCTTAGAGGGCTTTACAGCATACGACATCCCTCTGTCCTTAGACCCTCACACTGACTAAGGAAAAACTACCCCTAAAAAAACGGGAGGAAAAAGTGGTATAAAACCTCAGGAAGAGCGTCTGAGGAAGGATCCCTCTTCCAGGATGGACAAATGTGAAATAGATGTCATAAAAAACAATTAAATTACAGTAGATTACAAAATGATATTTAGGAAAGAGAAAGAGAGGAGAGAAAGAAAGAGAGGGGAAAAGAGAGAGGGAGAGAAGGGGAGAGATGCACAGCAATAATAGTGGCAACAATATCAGAACACATAACAATAGTAATAGACATAGAGTTAATAAATTTAATTTATGACAGCATGTAATGTTACATGCAAATATTGTAAGTGGTGATAACAGTCACGTGTACATTAATAGTAGAACCATGACATAAACTTTTACATCTTTTCTTTAAAAAAAAAACTATAAAATCAATCAAGTCTTTGTCTTTGTGTGCATCGAGTCAAAGACTCAAGTTTTTAGTTTCAGTTTGCATAAATAGTGAAAAAAAAATATACCCAGATGCTATTTATTAAAGCATCATAAACTTTTCTTTTCTTTCTTTAACACTGACATGCTATCACCTGCTAATGAGTTTTCAAACAGACACCAAAAGCAAGTATTTTTAAGCTGAAGGACAATCTTTTCCGAACCATATCAGACATATCAACATCACCCATATTAACTGCAGAATTGTTAAAATGTAAAGTTTCAGCGTATCCCTGAAAAACATACAAATGAAATGTATCTGTGGTTTGCAGAAAGGTACAAGTCTCAAGTTACTGTGGTAAAATTCAAGCAATTCAAGTCGAGTCACTGCTACAAGTCAAGCAATAAGACAAGTCAAGTCATCGCTCAAGTCAAACAAGATACAAGATAAGTCAAATCTAGATGATGGTCAAATGCTTTCTAGCTACTGTTCACACGCACAGACCCAAGGTGTAGTATTCCTTTCATATTTTGGCATTAACACACACACAGATACAGACGTACACTTTTTTCATTATAACGTGTGATACATTGCAACTTTATGTGTAAACAACGCTGTAGTTAATGTGCTGTTAAGTTTAGACACAAAAATGGTAATGGTTAGTAAGAAATCAACATTTGGCTTAAAATACCAAATTTTGGTGACACAATCCCTGCTGGAAACATAGAAAAAAGTTGCTTTAAAACAACCAGATTCATGATTTGCTGAAATGTACAATACTGACATTTTCTTCCAACGACTGAGCTGGGCTGGATAGTAGATATAGGAAATATTTCCACATTTTACAACTTGAGAATATTTGCATCATTTGGCAACTAAAGCTGGTTGTCTCTGACTAACGTTAAAAATACAGTACATTGACCATATTGCAGATTTCCCATGAAATTTGTGCTTAATTACCTTGAATGATGGACTTTGGCTGACATATCTGTTTGATTTTGCAGCACTGTATAATTAAGTCCCAAGATGGATTGCCTGTGTCAGAGCTTTTAAACAAATCACGCCTCCTGGTTGTAATTACAACATGATGTGCGTGTCATTAAAAACTCAGAACCTGATCATTACAGTACCTCATATGACAGGAGTACATCATTAAGCCAAGGCTGTAATGTTACAAATGGCTGTTGCAGCATACGATTTTAGAATTATTTCAAATCACAAGAAATTGAGAGATATTTTACCAACAATAGAAAGATGAACTTGTTAAACTTGAATAGGATATTAGGTGAAACTCAAAGATATTCCATATAGTGTTAAAACATGATTTTCTATAACCTTTGTCTCTTGCCTTCTCACCTGCTTTTGTTACACTAGCAGTCCCTTTAATGTTTGCTGTAGTTCAGAAATCTGCCATGTTCACGTTTTTAAGGGTTTACAGTATGAGCTAATACATTTTTCAGCCTAATCTTTGATTCATCGGTACTCATGATAAAATTGCAGCAGGAAACTCCATCTGAGATCGAAATCCCATGTGAAACTTCAAACCATTGCCACAAGGCTATTTTGTATATATATATATATAAATGGCAGTGCATTGGATGGATGTTTAATTGGAGCCCAGTGGTGTGTCAACGTTCTTCCTTTTTTTTCTCCACTGCAGGAAATCATCATGATGGACTGTAACATAGAGTTTGATCATTTAAAATGTGTCTAACAAGGAGGAAGATGTCAATCATAGACCCACACTGTAAAGAGATGTATTGTAACCTGTGGATCTTCTATTGTTTTGTAACTTGTTAATGTATACTGTAAGTCTGTATGCTTCTGTTGTTTAACCCTTTGAACCTGAGCAAACTGGCTTGATTTCTGTCAAAAACATGGGAAGAAAGCAATGAGCAATGAAAGGAGAAATGTCCCAAAAATGAGTAAGAAATTAGTTAAAAAAACAAACAAACAAAAAACAAAACAAGCAAGAAAATTACCTGATTTTTTAAAAAAAAAATAGTAAAACAAAAATTTAAAATATAAAAATTACAATAATTCCGCAACCTAATTTTAAATATGAAAGTTATTGTTAGCTTTTTTCTTTTTCCTTTTCCCCTAACTTTAAAAAAATAATGGAACATTATTACCAAATTGCTCATTATCTTTTTTCCCCATGTTTTTGATCGAAATCACACAAAGGCTACAAGGCTGAAATACTTGTCAAAGGTGCCTGGACGCAGCACATGAAAAGTGATGTCGCTCCAGGTTTCAGTCAATTAATGTGTACTGAGATCAGGACGTTCTAGTAAAAGAGAGCTTTCTCTCAATAGCCTTTCCCTGTTTAAATAAAGGTTAATAAATGCATATGTAGAAAAAGGCTGAAGCTTCTAAGCCAAAATGATAAATTTAAAAAATCAATAGTTTTGCTTACTGTGCAAAGTGAGTGTTCCATGGCTCACACACAGGGGCGTAGCACAGGGGGTACCAAGATCTATGTTGGGGGGGCAAATGCGAAAAATTTTGGGGTTCTCAAAATGCATTTTCTGGGCACTAGGGACAACTGGGCACCAAAACCATTTGGACACTAGGGGTGTGTGAGCGCTTAGACAACTGGGCACTAGGGACATGAGGGCAGCTGGACAACTGGGGAGGTGTTTAGGTGTCCACATGTCCCTAGTGCCCAGTTTTCCAGTTTGGGAAACACTGATTGCTCTAACTGCATATGTGCAAAATCACATAACAAAATACTCAAGAGTTTTTCAGAGACAGATCTAATCAAGTTAAGGGTCTGTGGACCACATTAGAGGTCCCTGATATTAAAAGGTTGACAATCACTGCTATTAATCACAATTAGAGAATGAATAACAGTGTAGAAGAACTTTGTTTTGATATATAATACTGACAACCGGAATTAATGTAATCATTTTATCAGTTTATTATTATTATTATCATTTAAGCAAATGAATAAAGGTGGCCAAAAATACAAAATACAAAAAGAATGACTCATTCACTAACATAACACCTTTTGACAGTAGAGTCATATTATGCCAGACATAAGGCCAAATACTGCATTTTCTTTTTTTTCTTTTTTTTTTTTTAGAAATCCTCAATATAAAACACAAAGGAAATTGTTGAAAATAAAACAGAGAGAGAGAGAAAGTGTGAGTGAGTGTGTGTGTGTCAGAATAAGACAGGATAAGCAGCAATAAAATTATAAGAGTATAAAAGTATAATTTTAGGTGCAGACACTTCAAAATAATAGTATTTTGCAATTTCCATGTGAGTCACAAAACACCCTTAGGAACTCATCCATATCCAAGGCCTTGGCCCTCTTGGACTCAACACTTAGAACCCCAAGATCACTCAGTCTTTCATCAGTCATGGTGGTGCGCATGTGATTTTTTTTCTCAATTTCATTGCAGAAAAGCTACGTTCACAAGAAGCTGTGCTGACAGGTAGGGCCATTGCAATTTTGCACAACCTGAACAGTTCAAAGAAGAACTCACTGTATGGCTCTAGGAATACTGTGAACTCCAGTAAACTGGTTAGAGTCTGCATCCCAGCCGCCTTCTTCCTCTCCAAGATGCACTTGGCTTGGTGTAGCTCATGACTAAGATCATCTAGGTTTGTGTTGTAAATTGTTCCAGACAAAAACAGAGGAGTCTGCTCTAAAAAGTTGGTGCTTTTGGGATTGAGTGCTTGAATCCCTTTTATGATATCACAATTCTTTTTGGAAAAAACGCGATTATGATGCGTACAGCCAAGCGCCTGCGTGCCGGCGGTACGCGCGCGGCGCATCAAGACTTTCAGATTTGACAACAATTTAAACGCACGTCCCGCATGATGATTGATGACGATCAGAGCCAATGGAAATGGGGGGGCACAAGGGGGGGCCAATGAGATTACAGGGAGGGCGGGTGCCCCCCTGTGCCCCCCCCAAGCCCCGCCCCTGCTCACACATAAGCAGTATGAATGCAGACAGCTGTGCCTGCATCAAAAAATGCTTTTAAATGTCATTAGTGTTAGAGAAAACACAGTCCTGGTACTGATATATTCTACCGATATACCTGCTTGCACTGTATCACAGGGAGGTTTGAGTCATATATATCGAATTAGTGCCGTTCTCTGTTTCCATTGTAAAGACATGCATGTGCACACTGCGTTCCTTGCACATGTACAAAAAAAATAACTACTGACATGACATGGTCCTACTCCTGTAATTACCACAGTGTAGTCAACAGCTCTAGATCACAACACCTCTTAGGAAATACAAAGAGTGAGAGGTGTACTGTATTTTCCATCGAGCTATTAGATCATAGTTGAATGTAACCTGCAGCACAGATATTATTTTTGTCCACCCACACTGCATTGGCTACTATAATAGAGTGACGCATTGCCTTCACTGAATGAAAATAAGTTCATATTTTAAATGTGTCCAAATACTGTATAATACTGTACTGTGTTTGTGAAAAGAAAAAAAAAACACACATCATTGAATTGGGCACAACATTTTTGCGAAGAAGACTGCCAGAATATACTAAGTAAGGAGATGGTGTAGACATGCTCCTTACCAATGGTAGACTCGGGGGGTCTGAGGGACAGCAGTGAATAAAATAGCCTAAAAAAGACACCAGTAGCACAAGCTTGCAAAAGGTTTTCTGGCATTCAGGGCAATTTTACCTATTTCATGTGTTAGTGCACTGCATCACATTTCCACCACCGAAAAGGCACCCTAGAAAGCAATTCATCTTGTTTTTTTTATTGAACAGGCACCCTCTAGAGAACTTTAGCATGTTTTCCTAATTGGATGGGCACCCTTGAGTGCACCTCCTCTCGTCTTCCCGATTGGAATGGCATCCTGGAGGGCATTTTGAAGTGTTTTCCCCATTGGTAGTACTCCCAAAGGACACTTTTTCTCTCTCTCTTTTTTTCCGACTCATTCCTCTCATTTTTTCTGCTGGAAGGCCACCATAGAGGGCACTTAATTTCATATTTTCCACTGAAAGGTCAACCTAGAACAATACATCTTGCTCCCCCCACAACCAAAAGGCACCCTAGAGAAAACACTTAGCATATCTACTGATGGGGCATCGAAGAGGGCACTTTTGCTGCGTTTTTGTTGAACACCCACTCCCCCCCATGTTCACTAACACTCTGTTTAGCTTTGTGTCATTGTATTGTTTGTTAAGAATGTGGGTGTTTGCCGTGAGCCCTTCTTATGTTGCTATGTTTCTGTGAACAAAAGAAATGAAGCAAATTACTATGGAATATATCTATATATGTCTGCAGGGATGGGAGAGAGAGAGAGAGAGAGAGAGAGAGAGAGAGAGAGAGAGAGAGAGAGAGCCTTACAGTTTTCTTCAGATTCAAAATGTTCCTCCTCCATCCCTCTGTCCACTCACAGGCAAGCACACACTGATGGAGAAACAGACTGGTTTAACAACACCTTCAACTGAGGACGCGGGGATCCTTTTCTTCTTCTTTTTCACTTGAATCAGCGGATAAAAAGTGTTTTTCCTCTCTTACATTCACCCTCCTGCTGCAGCATGAGCGCTGAGTGCAGCAGTTACTACAGCGCTGACGGAGTGTTTGAGGACGGCTTCTCCTGCCCCAAACCTGGCAGCGCTGCTGCTGCTGTCTACTGCTGCGGATTTAATGATGTCAAGTATTGCTGTGACGATCCCAACAGTTTTTTCCCATATGAGTATGGATACATGTGGTGGTTGAGGTATTGCAGTCATTATTTTCTTTACTTATTCCGTCACATATTTCGATCATGATCAGCTCATCACTGTGCGTACAGTTGTTTCTATCTAGAAACATGTGCAGCAGGAGCACCTGTTGTAAACCTTGACTAACGTGTTGCATAGATTATTTTATGACTCAGACGGACTTTTCAAAAGCGAAATTAATCAATTGCTGAGGTTCTTTGTAACCTACGTTGCTACAGCTCAGCTCTTTGAGTTTTTAATTTTCATGCGCTTATGGTTTCTTATTCTTTTTCCATCCGTTTCTTTATTTTTCATGCACTGTGACCAAATGCTGTTAAAAATCACTGAGCCTGATGGGGGTGCTATAATTAAAGGTCCACTTTGAAAATTCATAATTCCAATGCCATAAGTCTGATTCGCACGAAATTTGGTACAGACACACATCTGTGTAAACTCAAACACAAACACATTTGCCTCAACAAACACTTAAGTCTGAATGACTAGATTTTACAACATTTTGATTTATTTGGAAATCAGTTTTGAAATACATTTTGACATCTCCTAAACTGCAGGTCTGATGAGAAACACATTTTCTGTGTATCATCATTGAAACAAGCTGATCAAAAGTTTCCAAAAGTTTGTTGATATGTCATTGTGTTTAGAAGATTTTGGCCAATGATCTTTAAAAGTGGTGTGTCTTAGCAATTAATAGTTCTAATTCCAAAACTAATGTGACAAAAAGTTGTCACAAAACTTGCAGGATTTGCCCACATAAGTTTTATTGTAAATGAATGAGCATCTGTCTGATTGTCATAAAATCTGACAGTTTTGTTTAATGCAGGGGTCAGAAACTGTCAAAGGACTTTATCCTTCACCCCTTTTAACTTTTAATGGTCTGTGTTGACCTGAATCTACTGCTTGTAACTATATTTAAATGTGGTCGTTTTTTTTTTTTAAATTTTGGTCACACATTTTCTATTTGAGAATCAATGAAGGTACATCTTGTCTTAAAAACAACTACACCATATATGCAAGTATGCATGTGTGTATGTATGTATGTATAGATAGATGGATAGATAGATAGATAGTGGATTTTAAAAAAGATCTCACATTTTTCAAATACCTTGCCAATATGAATAGAGTATTTTCATTCATCTTTCTGTACTTCAATCCATTTTATATCATCTCATATCCTTTAATGAATTATTAAATATTCTGTATTGATCTTCCCCCTTTGGTATTCTCTTCTTCACATAACACTTCACACTGTCTCCTCTCTTTCTCCTCTCTCTCCTCTCTTATCTCCTCCTCTCCTCAGTATTGGCGCTCTGGTTGGTCTATCGATTGCAGCAGTAGTCCTCCTTGCCTTCCTCATCACTGTATGTGTCCTTTGCTACCTCTTCATCGCCACCAAACCCAGTCGTCTTGACAACGGCCTACCCCTCAGAGCACCAGGTTAGTGTGTGTGTAGGCCTACCGTGGGAATAAAAAAAAAAAAAAAAAGCTTATTTTTTTATGTGATTTTCTTTAAAGTCCGCAATTCAGAGAAAATTGCTGCAATTTTCAGGTATATAATGACCCGTTTTTGTTTTGTGATTGGTTTAGATGCTCTGCGATTGTCAGCTTTGTGCAACTGTCTGTGTGCTTTTCAGAAGGAGATCCCAGTGAAGGATCCAGTCATGTGAGAGTGACATGTGTCTCAGGTCCGCAGGGATTCAGGAAACACTTCATGAGCAGGAAGCTGGACTGCGATAACCAGCCACCAGACCCTGAGCTCCTGTTCCAGAGGTGTTTCACAGCTACCGTCACCGGCATGAAAGCGGAAAATCCTTCGCAGACCTCGGAGAGAGACTTAAAAAATGGGACCAGCAGTCCAGAGATCAAGAGAGTCAGTGAATCTGGAGGTGGACTACGCTGCTAGGGGACGACTGGGACAATGGGAGGAACAGTTGCTGACTAATAATATTGTGGTGTGCATGGGAGTAAATATCAAGTAATACTAATGGAGAAAAAAGGGGAATTTGGACTGCTTTAGATTAAACTTAACCGTACACGATGAGCGCTCTCTGAAAAGCCTTCACTGAATTTCTTCACATACTATGTTTCTTTCCTCCTCCTCATGGCTGCATAAGTGTTTCAACAACTTGCAACAGTAATTGAAAGCATATGGACAGAAATGAATTATCCTCCATGTTCGTGAAAGATAATGTTTGTAAGTGGCCTCAAGAAAGCCAAAGACTCATTGAAAAAAACATCTGTTCTGGTGACATAGACCAAGTGCTACAATCCAGTACAGTTTAATGTGCATCTAGGAGAGATGGTGAAGATGTGACTTTTAGCAGGAAAAAGAACCTAACACATCAAGATAACAGCAGAGTCTTAACATCCTGGCTGTGGAATCTGACTGCAACCTTGCAAAGAAGGGTTACGTAGACCTGTAGCCACATTTTACTCAGGGACTGAAGGATTTAATGCGAAGATCTACAGCGTGATGACACCAGAAAAATTACAGCCATGTGGTTCTTCATTGTTAAAAAATGACTTATGTCTGAGTTTCCTACATACAGTCAAAGCTGGGTTCTTTTCGATGAGAGACACACGAAAAAGCTTTTGTATTTTTTTGACATTTCTGCTTTTAATTAACAGCTGCCAATGAAGAGGCAGACAGGTCATTAGCAGAGAGAGGGGTATGACAAAAGGCCCCAGCTGGGATCAAAATGGGAATGTTGCTTTTTTGTGGCATGTGCCATTAAAGGGACAGTTCAACCCAAAGTCAAAAAAACACATTTTTTTTTTTCTGTAAACCTATAGTGCTATTTATTCATCTAGATAGTTCTGGTGCTGCTGAGTGTTGGCGATATTGGCCATAGAGATGTCTGTCTTCTCTCAAATGTAATGGAACTAGATGGCACTCAAGTTGTGGTGCACAAAATGCCAAAAAAAATATATTTGAAAACACAACAGCAATGTCTCTTTCCTGAAAACATGAGCAGGTTACTCAGAATAATCCACAGAGATGTAAACATTAATGGCATCCCTTTGGCTAAGCTGTAGGGTTTGTTATTTGTGATTTAGGGGTGAACTGTTCCTTTAACTATTCCGTTGTCAGGACATCATGAATTGACCTTTTATAGACCATGGTTATACACTCAGTATATGCTCTTTATTAATGGGGCTCTCAGGATAATCCAAGTCGTAACAAGGATTCAGCTGAGAGAATAATGAACAAATATGTGTGCACCTAGTCTTAACTGAATCAACAATACCAAAATTAGGAGGAGTTTGGGGTAGAGGAGTGAGTGGTGGCAGCAGCTGGCATGAACGTGATCAGCAGAGTCACAGTGATGGGTGCCGCATTATAATAGCTGACTCTACACCAGCAAGAATTGGATGTTAATTGTCAGCTAAAAGCAACACAAATGTAAATTAGCCTGTGATTGTGAAGCATCTAATACCAATCAGCCAATACAAGCGCAATCTCAGTGCTCTGCCTGAACTAACAATCAGTTGTTTGTGTTACTTAAACTAACCAAATATTAGACTGCATTTAGACCGACTTTAAACTGTGCATAAAATTCTTGAATTTCCCTCATTCATTTTTGATTATGCTCTGGGAGCAGAGTTGGGGGAAATGCAGAGTTGTCTTGCTCAACTTTTCTAACCATGCAAGCACACATTATTTGTAGATTACTTCATAGATGTTTATTGTGATGAAAGACTATAATTTAAACGTGATCATTCCTGAGCCACAAAATCTTGTCTGAGAGTATTATATGCAGGGTTTAAGCCTTTGATAAGCCTTCAAATTCACACATCTGCTACCCAAACTAGACTTGAATGTATTTCACAGTTCACCTTAAAGGAATTCTTCACCCACAGACAGATCATTTGCTCCATTACATCAATTACTCATCCCAGGTTACCTTGAATTTGTGAGGGAAAACTTTGTTTTTATAGCATGGATGGTGTACAAAATATCCACAAACACAGAAAATACTTGATGAATTGAAGTCACAGAAGTCTGCATTTAATAACAGCAAATGTTTGATATAGTTTGCTGTTGTTAAACACAGCCCCCTATACTTCAATTAATCATGAAACATCTCTGTTTTTGGATTCATTGTTCACTAGAGTTTTGTTTTTTTTTTTTAAATTCAGTATAACACAGGGTAATCAATTATTATTGCTTTGGCTACAAAGCCCCCACCGATGCAGCCCCTTGCATTTTAACACATGGTTGTTTTTGGTTTCAACTCACACTATTGAGGTGGCAGATGAAGCTTAAATGAATCATTTTTGTAATAGGCATATTGGGAAATGAAAGGTTATAGTTGAAACTGTAGAAAAACAGATGATCTGCTTATCTCTCTCTCTGAGGTTAGTTATTCAGTTTGCTAAGTGTTACAAAGAGCCTTAATTTTTGGCAAGCTTTCTTTGTAGCCACTGCTCCATAGTAGCACTATGGATGCTACCAGCCTACCCCTGCATACTAGTACAGTTTGCAAATTATTGTAAAGATGAAATGAAACACAAAGCTGTCTGACCACTATGCCACTCAACTAAGGACATTTCTTAAAGTCTCTTTTATTCAGTAATTCCAAACTAAACAACTTAAAGGATACACTAATATTTTAAAATCTGTCTGTCATGTACTGTACCGTTTGACTACAGACTTAGAAAAATGTCCTCAAAAACTATCCTCATATTTGAAGGGACAGTTCCCCTAAAAATCTGTTTATCAGTCTAGATGTGTTAGTTGCAAAGGGTTGAAGATATCAGCCGAAGAGATGTCTACCTCTCTCCAGTATAAAGGAACTTGATGGTAATCAGCTTGTGGTGCTCAAAACACCAATAAATAAATAAATAAATAAAAATAAATAAATACATTTGAAAAACTCAACAACAATGTCTCTTTCCAGAAATCATGAATTGGTTACAGCAAAATAATCCACAGACCTTGTTTTGAGCAGTTTCATGTAGAAGCCATCTTTATACTGCATTAATTCTGGCAGCCATATCTTGAGTACTCAGATCATGATTTCTGGAAAGAGACATTGCTGTTGTTTTTCAAATCCATATTTTTTCCACTGTGAACATCACAAGTCTAGTTGCATTATACTGGAGAGAAGGCAGACATCTGATATCTCCAACACTCTGCAAGTCACACCAAAACTTTGTATCGCACTACACAGCTTTGAGGAAAAATATGTATTTTTGATTTGGGGGCAAACTGTCCCTGTAAGTGAGGAGATAACTGTAAATGATTTTCTTATCTGTCTCATTAAATGCACATTAAATCAAGATCATTATTTTGCATCCAGATATGCCTCATAACATAGGACAGTCTTGTAATGCATAACTTGTAATGTCATTAAATGTTACCTGCCATTTAGCCTTTGTCTAAAGAGTTCTGATGTCTTTACAGTGTTACTGCATATGAAAAAGCATACATAACAAAGCTTTATCACACAATGCTCTGTATCTACTGGATAGCTGTTTCATTCACAAAACTTCAAAGTGCCCTTGTTTTTGTAGCTAAAAATGGTAGCTTAAGTATTTCTAAACTCATGCAAAATGTTATGTCTTGTATTTGTGAATAAATTTCGCTTGTGTAATTGTTATACGGACACTGACCTCAGTTTTAAATGTCATGAGTAGTGTTCTTCTGTCAACAGTCCGTTTTTTCTTTGTTAAAATGAGCTGGAAAAAATTAACTCTCAAGCAAACTACAAAGAATCTCATTTGGCAGTTGGTTCCTAAAAATGTCAGTATCACAAAAAGCTGGTCAAATGCTTGGAGAAATGAAGTTTCTTTTGTACTCATGCACATTATGATGATAAATTCAATTTATCATTCGGAAATTTCAACGCAAATGATTGCACAGCAATGGACTGTAGCACGTATACACGTGCTAATGAATGTAAGAGAAGAACAAACGCTGAGGGTCTCCTTTATTTACATTATGGCATCTCCGCATTTGATGGCAATGTTTTTTCATTCCGTGAATATAAATTGTGGTTTATTGGCAAAGCTTTGGAAATAGAATCAATAAAATCTGATTATTATGCAGAGTGATGCTGCCCTTTTACTGACAGGCTGCCATGTGATGAAAACGCAACTAACAAGTTACAGCTCATATAATCTACAATGTGAAACACTGGCATGGTAATAGGATTTTTATGCACTTAGACTGAGATTTATGGCATGAGCAAAATATTATCAGTATGGAAAATGCCAGTGGCTATTACTATAAATCCTCAAAATAAGATAATCATGTACTCTACTTCTTTAATCTACTTCTTTGTGTATAATCAACTGAAAATAAAAAAATGTTGTGTTTTCGTTACCTTAATAAACTGTTTATAGGAAGCAGGTTCTTGTTTACGGAGATCACCATTTTGCACCACTATGTCAGTAGCCCAAACCAAACACTGGCCCCAGTTGGGCAACTTGAACTTTCACATTTTTCACATCGGCCACCATAGTTAGTAGCCCCTCCATAATGACAGCATTGTGAACATTGATTTTTTAATGTGAAATTGCTTTATTCTATATTTTTACTCAGTTCAAATCATGCAGTTTGTTTGCTTTAAAGAGGAAGAGACATCTGTGGATAATGGCTAGATGTTAAGTTATCAGAGATAAAAAGATGAGCACACATTAGCAGGAGCTGGGCTAACAGCCTGTTTGCTATGTGCCAAACAATGTCGGTCAGATAAACACTGATTTGTAATGTGAAACCGCTTTAGTCAGTGTTTTAAGCAGTTTTTTTTTTCACCTGGTCCATTTGTTTCGGTGAGGAAGAGACCTCTGCCGATAATTCAGCTCCTACTAAACACCAATTATTTAATTAACAATGAACACTGAAGGAATTCAAACCCGATGAAGTTTGAGCTGGTTGCAATCTGTAATCCTTCCCACTAGTTGCCCCTAAATCTCACACAACGTTTCTTTAAAGATTATTTCTCCATTAGATAAGCAAATATTACTGGCAAAATTTTTAAAGGACTTCATCTCATCCATCTAACCTATAGCACCAATGGGCTAGCTAATCTGAGCAACTGCAATGAGCACGAGCCTCTCATTCATAAGTAGATGCACTTGGCAACTCATAACAAAACAATCCAGACTGATAAACAACACTACAGGTGAGAGAAAATGTATGTTTGATTTGGGGGTGAATTGTTCCTAAAGTCTAACTACTCACATTTGGTTCCTGAACTTTCTCTGCAGAGACACAGAGCCTTAAAGCAAACAGGAACATTTCCTAAAAAAAATAATTTGGTAAGAACATTCAGTAAAAGGAATGATTGTGATGACAAAAGTGATTTAATCATTGTCATAAGTATTCATCAATCTTGTAGGCCTCATTTTTCTTGATTTTCTTGGGTGAGATAAAGGATTGAAGACAGACACATGACACGATTTCTCCAGTGCTTCCTTCTTTAATGTTCAAGTAAACAGCAGTTTTATTGGCTCCAAATACATTTTTCCCAATCCCAGGTTTGACAATGAGCATATTGAGAAAATATATAATGGATGGATCTTTCTAAATCTAACTGCACATTCATCTGTGCTCTGAGTGAGAGCTGTATTTTTGGAATGGAGAATAACTTGTAAAACTTCTATTAGCATCTATTATGCTTCAAGGGTTTGCAAGGATTGAGCTGTGCCTTACAAAACTGTCCTTTGTCTTTTTTTGGAATAGTAGTCCGGAAAAAGTGTAGTGCAGCACAGGAGGACTTGCAAATAGAAAACAAATAAGATATTAAGACTAGAGTGTGGATGCTTCTATTTGATTCATTTCGGGGCTGTACAGACAGTGAAAAAAATAAGCAACTTTATCGGTCTATGTTGGACTTCTCTTGCGCAAAACGAGGCGTGCATTATTACTCTACAGATGCACTTAGTCAGTCATCCAGGACTTAATGGAACACACATGAAGCCAATTGTTGGATGACGTGTCACCTCAGCGAGACCTTGCCAAGCTGCAGCCTGTTTGTACTGTTTGAGACCAGTACACAGCAAAAACAGTCAGGATTTTGTTTGATTTGCATTTAGATTTCCAGCTGCTTTTTAGAGACCCATTGCTGGTTTTCCAGCAGGGATAGTGGCATGAAAAGTTGTTGTTTTTTTACAGAGACATTGAACAGACACATTGCATGCATACATATATACATGTAAGAATAAAAGCTGGTATTTTGAGGGGGGTCGGAAGGCTCACTGAAGGCACTTCACTGTTAAAACAATGAGTCCCAGCGATCCTTTCAGAAGCAAGGCACTATTTTTGGTGATGAAATTGCGGTTTGTGTAACAGGGCTCTGTGATGGGAGTCATGAGTCAGATAATTCTTACACTTGAAGTTCATATTACTTCCTCCCATGGGTGGAGGGATAATTATGTGCATCACTAATATATCAAACTAAGGCAACATGGAGTCATTTCATTGTTTTTCAGCCTGCCCTCCTCTCAGCACCACTTACAGACATCTGATTTAGTGGGAGATGGATCAAGAAAGAAAAAAATGTTTTATGAAAGAAAAATCCACTTGAGTGATGTAAGGTCAAGTGTTTTTCACTCACTTATCTTCCATAAATACCCCAAACAAATTTCAAATTAACCCAGATGCCCCATATGTACATAGAGGATGTAGACTGAGCTTTTCTTCCAATCACGTCTCATGTGATTACAGTGACACTATCTGGCCTCAGAGCACAAATGCAAGTGTGACAATCTACCCAAATGCCCTCTTTGCTTTTGTTGCTAGATTTCCAATTACCTCTAATGATTGACCTCTATTTTGAAAGCGCAAATTGTGTAAATAGGAAACAGTAAGATATTACTCACAATAAATATACAAAATAAAATTAAAAAACCCCACGGACTGACTGGAATAGTGAATGTAAAAAGAATTAGGAGTACAAATTGTTGGCAAACCTCCTAAAGTTACTCATTAACATCTCTGTCTTGAGGGCATGGTGCAGAGACGTGGTATTATGGTATGTCATGCAACCTTTGCCCAGCAAGTCTCTTTATTTTTCAGAAGGAGCTGAAGACGAAGACAAAAACAGCAGTTTAAAATCAGGTCTACCTACTCTGTCAGTTATCTTCTGTCAGGTAAGTAATTTTAGATTTGTGTTTGTATTGTTGTTGACTGTATAAACTGACAGCAGAGTTACTATGTGTGCCTCAGTGATGTTGGTGTTTGGGCCTGTTGTTGTAATTAGTGATTGAGACAGTTTGCTATCTACCTGAGTACTGCTGTCATAAAAATCTTTAACCTGAAACACTGTAAACACTGTAATTCTGCTCCATGGATCAACGATTATCATCTTTATAACATATGTGTGCTGATGCTAAATGTTTCATGTTAATAAATAAGCAGTTCAGGACTATAATTATTGACATTGCTCAAGACCATGCTGGTCAGCTCACTGCCATCATGTGACAGTTTCCATGTGAAAAAGGGGACTATTTAATCATAAAGTTTTGTTCAGGTAAAATGGTTTGTTAGAAAAGTATTTTCCGGTACCGAGAGAGGGGTTAATTGGCTGGTTGAAGGCAACTATCAGCTCATGGCTTTTAGGGGGGAAAAAAACCTAAGTTATGATTCCTGAAACAAAGGGTTGCAATCATTAATAATAATGTTGACAATCATGGTGTATCATTGCATGCAGATGGTACAAGAAATCTTTGAAATCAAATGTGTTGAATGGTGTAAATGGAGTCAAACCTTATGAAATGAAATATGAAAAAAGAAAAGACAAGGACAATAAAGAGGAAATTGCATCTGCATCTCACAACGTTATAAATGTCCAATCAAAACTGATTGGGCTTTGAGCATTCAGATAATGTTAACCTTCTAAACCCCAAAAGCTAATTGATAGTCCAGAGTTGGGATTAATTCATTGGTTTGCAAACACAAGTGTGAGTCAAGTCTTTGCACTCAAGTCCCAAGTCCTAAATTTGATGTTTCAAGTCCTAACAGACAGAGTCATAACACACTCTTCACCAGATGCAATGGCATTTTTAATAACAGAGTGATAACAGATCAAATTTACAAAAAAATGTGAATGCCTTTCAAAATTTGAACTTATTGGTCAAAAGAAGTTTGTTGAAAGTTATTGTATCTCTGTTTTTTTGTTGCACATTTTGCATTCTGCAGTTTATTTTTGTAGACTACTGTGTGGTTTTTGTATGCAAACAAAAGTATCTTTGGTATCATTTTTCCAACTTGAAAAGTTAGTTTGCTGGGGTTATTTCCTGCTGGAAATTAGTTAATGTTCATTGATTTAGAATATATAGGACAATGAATTATTCTGTGGCACACTTTTTAATAACAACAAAGGAATCAAGTATTCCTAGTCAAAAGGCTTAAGTTCAAGTTATGAGTCACTGGTGCTAAAGTCTAAGTAAAGTTGCAAGTCTTTTTTGATTTTGTTAAATTTAGTCTGAATTCATCAAATCTGTGACTCAAGTCTGACTCGGGTCCAAGTCATGTGACTCAAGTCCACACCTCTGAAAGTCACAAGATGCAGGTTAAACATTTAATGGCCATGAAATATGAAACAAAGGATGTCATCCTCACTGCAGGTGTCACGATGTTTTATCAGTCATACATCAAAATAAGGATTCGCATCTTTTAGAATCTGTCTCAAAGCAGTACGGACAATCCCATATGTACACTGAAAGAGTTTTGGAGATTGATCCTCCTCTCCATAGCTGCAAAAAGATCCCCTCCAAATGCAAATAAAAGGGGGTGTCCTTCAAAGTTATGATCCTTTGTGTTTCCCTACACTGCATTTCCTAGCCAAGGGGTGGTCAAGTCAAGTCACTTGTCTTTATAAAGTCCATTGTCACAAATCACAATTTCCCTCAAGGGGTCTTACAGTGCACGACATCCCTCTGTCCTTAGACCCTCACAGCAACTGAGGCAAAACCCTTTAACAAGGGGTAAAGGTAGAAACCTCAGGAAGAACAATTGAGGAGGGATCCCTCCCCCATGACAGACAGACATGCAATAGATTTTGTACAAAAAAGTGTGCAATAAAGAATTTTGTAACACAAAATTTTGTTTATTTATTTCATATATATATATATATGAAGGTGTGGTAAAAACCTTTATTGGCTCATACAAAAAACACATCCAAACCACCTCAAAAAGATAAATACAAAATCAAGTACATATTCTAAATATTAGTGTTAAAAAATATAAATAAAGTAAATGTAGAAGTGTAGTTTGAGAAATTTCATACCCACCACAACATAATGCATTGTGAAGATGTCTTGTCCATTTCATATGTTTCTGTGAGACTGTGTTGGTATATCAAATATGCTATAATATAAAATTAAGAGACACATATTGTGTATAAAACCTCCTTCCTCCCTCCTCCACCTCTCATGATGATGATCCTCAGTAGGTGTAATCACTTGATGATTTGATTTCCAGGTCCTCCCTCAGGACGCAGAGATGGGCCAGTGGAGCTGCAGCCTCTTTGTGGTGTTTTTCCTTTGTGGAGCTTTTATCAGAGAAACACTGCAGGCTACTTTATCTGATGTTGGGGTACACAAAGGCGCTCAGAGACATCTCCTGATGGAAGATGAAAATCATAGCAACGCAAGTGAAATTCACAGTAGGTCACAAACTCTGTTGGGTAATTTCCCATCATCTAACTATTTACAACCAGGTGTGTTTGAGGAACTTTGAACTCTGTAACACTTCTGTTCCAGGAAACACTTTGAATGTGCTGGTGTTGACCTCTTTATAACTTATGCAATAAAATTTTTCTGCTGTGTTCCTAGGGGCAGTCGATTCAGGTGACGAGAGCCCAAAGTCGGTGGAGTGGTCCTATATGGCAGCAGGTCTGGGCACAGTCCTCACCATCTCACTCCTCATCGTGATGACTGTCAAGTTTCGCCTCTTCCATCGCTTCTTGGCCAGCTACAGACACTCCCTGCTCCAAGAGACTGACGGTGTCAGCCAGTATGGCCAGGACGAACTGCCCTTCCCTCACAGCGTGTCAGGCAGAATTGGAGTGGGTGGAGGGACTCGCAGAGGGCTGGATGATGACGATGATGGCTTCATTGAGGATAACTACATCCAGACCAGTGAGAGGGACAGGGCAGAGAGAGAGGGAGAAGAGGATGTGGAGGAAGGGATAGAAGACAGTGATGATGATCTTGAGTTCACTATAGGGTGATCAGATAAAGGGGGACTGCAACTATGATAAAATGACACTATAGTGAATATTTTGATTGACAGCTGACAGTGAAGCAGTGATTCTGAACCTTTCAGGTTTGTTACCTCTTAAAATGAATTATTGTCTACTTGCAATCTATTACTCCTTGAATGTGTCTGTAAACTTAAAAAGCCTCATATTGTTTTATTTAAAGCTATAGTTTATCTCCGAAATGAAAAATACATAATTTTCCTCTTATCTGTAGGTTTTTTTGTTAATGTAAATTATTTTGATGTGAGTAGCCAAGTGTTGGATGTATTGGCTGTAAAAATGGCTGCTTTCTCTTAATTTAATGGAATTAGATGCTACTCAGCTTGCAGTGCTCGAAGGGCCAAAAAATGCATTTGAAAAACTAAACAATAATGTCTCTTTCCAGAAATCATGCCCCAGTTACTCAAGATATTCCTCAGACCTTGTTGTGAGCAGTTTCATGCAGGAACTATTTTCTTTCTATCAAATATCACCCCCCAACCATTACCACCTCTCCGAAGGGACTGTGCATCGAACCATGGATGAGAGTCTCATGCTTGTGACAGCTCAGTTATGCTAGATGGGCCAGCAGTAGATGCATACTTTCTCCACATTATCTTAAGTAATCGGGTCATGTTTTTTTAGTGAGAAACATTGCTGGTGAGTTTTTCAAATCGATTTTTTTCTTTTTTCTTTGTTTTTAGGGTGTTTTAAGCAACACGAGCCGAGTGCCATCTAGTTCCATTATATTTGAGAGACAACGGACATCTCTGCAGCTGATATCTCCAACACTCAACAACTCACACTAAAATAATGTAGATTAATTAATAGACCTATAGATAAGAGG
Source organism: Plectropomus leopardus (assembly GCF_008729295.1). Classification (NCBI taxonomy): domain Eukaryota; kingdom Metazoa; phylum Chordata; class Actinopteri; order Perciformes; family Serranidae; genus Plectropomus; species Plectropomus leopardus. Next base: position 21,539,649 of record NC_056474.1, read on the forward strand.
AAATATATGATGTTGGTGTGAACTGTCCCTTTAAATAATGGTCATGTCGGAATAGGTAAAAAAAAGTGTCAATATCCTTAAAAAAAGACAAAGTTAAAATAAAAGTTGGAAAAAGAACACTTTATTCTTTTCCAATTAATAATTTAGCAAACTCTGGAATTGTTTTGGGACTTGGAGGGGTCCTGATCCATAGTTTGGATACTGCCAAAAGTACACAATAAACTTCAGGAAAGTGAATAAGTCATATTTGCTTCTAAACACCTGAAGATGCAATAATGATTTGACTTGTGTCCAAAATGATTATATGTTGAAATGAAAATGTCTAAGCAGAAGTGAATAGAAACTTTGTTACTGCATGTTAGGCAGGAGAGCGGATTCAGTGATAGAAGATGTGGAGATTATCTGCATACTAAATTATATATCCAAAAACTTATATGGACTTATATGGATTGAGAACTGAAATTTCTATATACAGTATATACCATTTTCACCAATAAATGCCCCTAAATCTTTGCATACAGAGTTTTCTGACAGAGAATAAATTATAGAATATATTATATTCCCCTTACATCTGAATTTTTTATTTTTTTTTAAAGAATTTTATTTGTGTGTATATCTGAATGTTAGTTATGGGGAGCTGCTGTTCATACCCTACTAATCACAAATGTGAAAGTACCTGTCAAGTACGTCAAGTATTCATTTTCAAGTTAAGTTTTTGGCTGATGATATCTTGGCTGTGAATCGACACCAAAGATATCAAACATCATTATACTTCATCACTGTTGTGGTCCAAATCTACAGAAAGTTACAGATTTCAGCTCAAAAGTGTTTGCGCGTGTGGGCGGCAGGAACCCAAATGTATTCATGTAAGATAGAAAAAAAGTATTTCAATGCATTTGTATACAGTTTGACATCATTTTATTGGAAATGTACTTGATGAATAAATTCCTTATAATTCAAATGTCATTCATTCTTTCATTCACTTTGCTAGCCTCAGTCTTTGAGTCAGTGGAAAACAGACTCAATACAGAGTGAATACAGAGTACATTGTGATGTTTTGAATACTGACTGAGGTCAAGACTACGGCTGATGCTCTGCAAATTCATCTTTTCTTTTCCTTTTTGTGCATCTGCAAGGCAAATGTAGTCAAAATTTTTCTTTTCACAGACTCTTTGATGCTTTTCTCGAAGCGATTTCTCCCATTTGGTCCTTTCAGATCAGGCTGGTCCTGCTGGAGGATGTCTCTCTCCTGGCCTGGCTCATCTGTCCCCCTGAGACACTGAACACCCTGACAGCTCGACCCCCCAGCCTCCTCGCTCTGCTCATTCTCATCATCATCCTCCTCCTCTGCTCTCTTCTTCTTTTAAGGTAGATGAGCACGCCATAACCCGCTACAGCCAGAGCCATGCCCGCCCCAGCAGCCATCAGCACCAGACTAGACACCAACATCTCCTTTCTGTCATGACCTTGGCTGCCAATTGTGGCCACACAGAGAAGCACAGTCCCACAGAGCATCACTGCCAGCCCCACAGCTAAGATAAGCGCCGGGTCAGCCCTCCCGCCGCTCTTCAGCTGGTCGATCCGACGCCAGCTGCGCACGCAGTTCATGTCCTGGATGGCAGAGCTGAGGAGCTGCTTGAGAAGAACAGCCAGGGCTAAGAGGCACAGAGTAGTGCCCACCCCGAGGCGCCACTCACCGGACAGGCTGGTTGTGGTGGAGAGGAGGCCCACGCCTCCGAGGCCCAGCCCCACTATGAGGGCAACAGAGGTACAGTAGCACAACAGGGAGCGGCGTGGCTCCCTGAACCACCACAGCTCCACTTGATCCTCCAGGACACGGTGCTGCAGCAGGGTGGGGTCCAGGTAGAGACCTGGGGGGTGGCGGATGGTATGGTGAGGCTGGTAGAAGGTCTGCATGGTGATGGTCACAGCTCACCCAGCCCAAAAACAGACTAAGAGAGTGCAGAAAAAGATTTTATCTGCTACTTTCCAATACACCACAACCACATTATCAGCAGAAACACCCTGTGCTTCATCTTAGCATTTATGAAAAAAAAAAAAATACTCACTTGGTGTCAGATGAGTGTCATGTCCTGCTGTTCATCCATCTGCATCCCATCACACAACTTTAGTCAAAGCATTACAAAAGCTAGCACAGAAGATCCTAAAGCTGTTTGGTCTCGTTGCTTCATTCTGTAGACGAGGTGGTGTGTCATGCAGAAAAAAAATCCAGCTTCAAGGAACTTTTTCCAATGGTGAGGTAGTAAACTAATTTGCTCAAACTGCTCTCAAGGATGAAACTCTTCTTGGTGTAGAGGGCAGGGTGATCCTGACTTTACGCTGGGGGCAGAAAAACAGCGAGCACTCCAGTGAGGCAGGGACATTCACTGTGTAATACTCACTGAAAGGACAGAAGTGATGATGATGTTGACATCCTGGCTCAGTGGAGTTTGCGTAGCCTGTCCACATGGCTGCTCATGATCACCACAGTGACTCTACTAGCGTCACAGATTGATAATTTGTGCCCTGCTTACATTCTCCTCCCCAGTGCCAGGCAGAACAGACGACCTCGCCGACCCCGTTCTCCCCTCATCACACGGGAACACCATCTTGCCTGGTTAAGTGGAGACGGGTCACAATAGCAGTGTGTTGGATCATGGTTTGGACAGAGATTGGCGACATTGTCCCCCTTTCCCCGACACAGACAATGGGGCTGACGGGTGAACACAATGACTGTGCTGCAGGAGGCAGGCTGTGGAGTGTGTGAGCCATGGAGGGGTGCTGCGTTGCTGTTGTGGAAGGCTGAGTGATGTCAGTGTGTACTGATAATGGTGTTTCTGTGATCCCGAGGATGGCGTCATTCACACACACTATGCTGAGCCTCTTAGATAAGCCACAGTGAATGGTGCCTCTCCTCAATGAGATGCTCACTGACACAGGCTGGCTGATCTGTGTCCCCCAATAACACCTGCTATTGCTGAAAATATCGCTTCAAAACATTTTGCATTGACTTTAACCCTTTGAAACCTGAGCAAATTGGCTTAATTTCTTTAAAAAACATAAGTAGGCAGCAATGAGGAATAAAAGAAGAAGTGACCCAAAAGTTAGCAAGAAATTAGTAAAAAAAATATAGGAAAATTTTCTGAAAATTTGTAAAAATAATTAAATAAAAATGAATAAATTAAATAAAAATAAAATAGGCAAACAAGACTTATTATGTATTATGATAATTATAAATATTGCTTTGCCCTGGCTTTTTCTTTTTACACTAGACATTTTTCCCTAGCTTTTAAAAAAAATATTTTCTAAATCTATTAATTTCTTGCAATTTGTGGAACATTTCTTACCAAGTTGCTCATTGCCTTTCCTCGCCATGTTTTAGAAGAAATCTAACCAATTTTTTCCGGGTTCAAAGGGTTAGATACTTAGGCATCTAAAAGCAACACAAGAAAAGTAATTCCTCTTCAGGTTTCAGGGGGTAAAAAGTTTAGTTTGATATTTTGGGTAATGCCCTTTTTTTTTTTTGCTTTGTGGTGTCAATTTAGATGAGAACATTGTTGGCCTAACAAACTGATATCAGTACGTTACAAAAGTATTCACCCCCCTTGGCATTTTATTTTATTTTGTTACATTACAACCTGTATTTTAAATGGATTTTTACTTGGATTTTTGTTTTTATTTATTTATTTTGTAATGGATCTACAAAAAAATCATAAAAATATTCTAAATGAAATAAATTTAAAAAATAAAAATCTAAAAAATAATAATAAAAGTGGTTAGTGGAATTGTATTCACCTCCTAGCCTCTAAATAAGACCTGGTGCGACCCATTACCTTTAAGACTTTAATTAGTTAAATAATGTCCACCTGTGTGCACTTCAAGAGTCACATGGTCTTTAGAAGAGGCACAGAGTCTGCAGCACCACAACGCAAGGTTTTCCACCAGGCAAGTGGTTCCATAAAGACCCAGGAGCTTTCCACACAGGTCAGAGACAATGTTTTGGAGAAGTATAGATCAGGATTAAGATTATAAAAAATGTCTGAAAAACTAATTACATAATGTTAAAAATATGGCACCACAACAAACCTGGCAAGAGAGGGCTGCCCACTGAAACTCACAGACCAGACAAGAAGGATATTACACAGAGAGACAACAAAGGGACCAAAGATAACCCTGAAGGAGCTCTCCACAGCAGAGACTGGACTATCTGTTGATAGAACCACAGAGTCCACTGTGCCGGGCTTTATGAAGAGTTGCCAGAAAATAAAAGCCATTTCTTGAAGAAAGTAATGAAACACTTTTGGGATTCACCAAAAGGCACGTGGGGGATTCTCCAAAACAAATGGAAGAAGGTGCTTTAGCCAAATGAGACTATAACTGAACTTTCTGGCCACTCCTCCATTAAGCCTGGCCCGGTAGAGAATTCAACTTCAAGTACTTTTGTCTACAGATTTGTTTTTTGAGCTAAGTGAAATGAATCATTGAGCTTATTACAAAAAAGGAAAAGGTAGTTTTTTGTTTTTTTTTGCAATAACTTCACTTCACTGTTTAGCACTCCACTAAGAATCCTATTGTTGAAGCACAACCTCTTTATATGAACTGTAAAGAATAATCTTTACTGTTACTGAACAAGTGTGTCATTTTCAGCTGTGGAGTTCCTCTCAATTGTGACTGAAAGTACCTCTTAGCTCAGCTGTGATATTATTAGTTATTTTCCTCAAAAACCACACCTGTCCTGTAACATTATTACAAGCACTTGCATATATATATATATATATATATATATATATATATTATATATATCTAGCTCTGTACTTAACAGAATGGAACAGTGCAAAGTATGAGCAGAATGAACTAAGTACTGAACTTATAGCAGTCAAATCCAGTGCCATAACATCACAAAGGTGATGTGATCACGTTCTGATTAGCTCAAAATGCACTTTCGCCCCCCAGTGGATGATATCACTAAGTGCAGGATACAGCCTTAAAATTACAACAGATGATTCAACCACAAGGTGGCAACAGAAAAAACAAACAAAAAAAAACAAAAAAACCATGTTTCTCTGTGGCCATCAAACCCTTTAATCAAGATATGAGGCATGTCAGATAATTATGATAATTGCTTACTACTTATAGTTACTAAACTTTCTTGCAGCCTTTGCTGCACCATCAAGTAGACACAGTTGCTAGGTAACTCTAGCAGTGCTTCTAGTCTTGTTTTTACCATGCTACAAAATGTATTAATGATACACATGCATACTTATACATACATACATAAATCTATTTGTGACGAATGCTGCCCTCATTATAATATGTTAAAGCAATCAGCCCAGCAATCAAGAAAAATGCAACAGTATCTGAAAAAAATGATTGTGATACATTATCATGTATTTGGCATCTTTCTGAACAGCTGGTAAATGTTTGTTTTATCTGTTTGTCTGTTTGTTAGCCTTGTGGATGCCTGTTGCATTCTGGGAGAAACTCCAGAATGGCTCTGATGAAACTGGATGTAAAAAATGGATGGACAAATGGATGCACAGATGTGCGAGTAAATTACATATCATAAATTCCTTGGTGTGAAATTTTATCACTGTGCTTTTTATTGATTACTTACCAAAGGCGGCTACAATTCTAGCATGACATGTATAGAGAGCAGTCTGTATGTGTTTGGACAGGGACTTGTTTTTGTATTTGCTGTCATTGTACTGTAATTCCCAAATATTTTGACTACTTATTTAAAAGGAGCTAGGATTCCTACAAATCTCTAATGTCTATAAAGCAGCAAATGGCCACTTGCCTCAATAGGTTTTGGGTTTTAGTTGCATGTTATGAAGCATCCAGAGCTCTCAGGCCACCTGGAACAGGTTTACTTGTGTTAGGAAGCTTGTAGTTTTTATCCCGTCTACCTGTGGAAAAGGTTTTCTGAATATCTGAGTTATGCTGAAACTGTCAGCTCATTTAAATCAGGGCTTAACGTTTTTTTTTTTAAATTTTACTGTGGCTTTCCAAAGAATTGGATACATGACTTGTTTTTAATTTGCAACTATTTATTTGCTTGCTTTTGCATCTTGCTTTTATTGTCGTCAAAATACAATTTCTGTCCAATCTTTTTTCTTTTCAGCTTTAATGCGTTCTCAATGTCTTATGTTTAATGCATTTCTGTGCGCTGTAAAGCACTTTGTGCCTTGTGTCTGAATAGTGCTGAATAAAAACACTTTTCTTGCGTTATAGTGCACCCTAAAACCTCCTTACAGATGGACGTTTTTAACTGTAAAAAATGTAAATGTCCTTTCTGTAAGACAAGGGAATACATTTTGGGCAAAACAATTTTGACTCTATGTTGGTATCTATAATTTATTCATTTATTTACTTTTATTTTGCAAGTCGTTTGATAAATGCAACTTATCCCATTAATTGTATTTGCAGTTAATTCTAACAATACCTTAACTGCACAGTCACACAATGCCTGTCTTCCTTTGCAAAATGTGAAGTGTTGTTGCAAAAGATCAACCTATAGAGGGCAGCAGCATCTAAGTTTGCACTGCAGTTTGGACATTATACTTTGGTACAATACATACAGTGGTAAAAGAAGTTTTTTAAAAGATTTTTTACTTAAGTAAAAATGATAATACTACGGTATAAAAATACTCAAATTCGAGTAAAAGTACAAAAATATAAGGATTAACATTTAAATTCAGTAAACAGAATTTTCATTTTGCTTTTGTGGCTGCTTGAGGTAGATTTAATTTTAATTAAGTTACATAATGGTGGGTTGTTTAATCTCTGAAACAGTATATTTTATGAGCTCATATGTTTTTTCATTAGAATTCTTCATCTGCAAAATGACTGGTTAATAACTGGTTAACTGGTTAAGTTAAGAACAAGTACTGAAAAAAACATTTAAATACAGTACTTGAGTTACTGTAGTCACATTTCACTGTTCTGTAGATGTCATATGCCTCATCATTTTCAGTGTCCTGCATGTTTAGATGGTTGCCAACTCAGAGCCTTAAAGTCAAGTGACTACGTATTGTCCCATGACCCTTGAATTCCTCTCTTTATTTATCTTTTATCATTTAGAGAAAATTTTATTTGATACATATACTGTATGTATACGAAGTATGTATTTATCAAGCTTAAAGGTACAATTCACCCCAAATCAAAAACACATATTTTTCTCTCACCTGTAGTGCTATTTATAAATCTAAATTCTTTTGGTGTGAGTTGCTGAGTGTTGAAAAAATTAGCCATAGAGATGTCTGCCCAATATAATGGAACTAGTGGCACTCAGCTTGTGATGCTTAAAACAACAAAAACACACATTTGAAAAACTTGCTTACTGAAAGATAATTCACAGGCCTTGTTTTAAGGAGGTTCATGTTGGAACTATTTTCTTTCTACCAAATGATACATGCCAACTATCAGTGCAGGATGTAGTTTGGTAGAAAGAAAAAAGTTTGTACATGAAACTGCTCACAACAAGGTCTGTGGATTATTTGAGTAACTGGGTTATGACTTCTGGAAAGAGACATTGCTGTTGAGGTTTTTAATACTGCTTATTGTTTTATCTTTGTCTTTTTTTGCTTTAAGCACCACAAGCCAAGTACCATCTACTTCCACTGTATTGGACAGCTCTACTGCAAATATCTCCAACGCCCAGCAACTTACACCGAAACAGTCTATACTGATAAATAGTTATGCAGGTAAGAAGAAAAATATGTATTTTTGATTTGGCTTGAACTGTCCCTTTAAATACATCTTTTAATACTGCTTATTTAACAAGTACATCCACACGAATATCCTTCAAGTTTTTTATACATTTACTTTTAACTGTGTGTGGAGGAAGGATAAAATTTGCTTAGGGGCTTTTAAAAATGACTGTTGGTTATGGTTAAGATTAAAGTAGCGGGCTGTAGGAGTGTTGAGCAGAAAAAGCGGCCTCCACAAACTTGATGCAGCGTGCTCTTCGCTGCCTGAAAATATGATGTCTGAGAATGTGCCATGGAGAGATTTGTGTGAACAGTTTCTCATTCTGGCCCCACACTCAAGCAGCTGATTTCACTGACAGGTGCAACATCAACCGGGAGAGGATGAACTAATCTCACGGTTGCAGACCACTGGGTTAGGCAAACAGGGCTCGTGACCACAGCATCTCTGTTCCAGTTTCCCTCAACCAGCTGGTGAAAGGTGGGAGGAAACTGAGTGAAGTGGTGCTCTCATATCTCAAAAGCAGGTGTTCTTGAGCAAGGTACAAAAACCTAATTGCTTCAGTGCTTAAAGGCCATCAGTGGATAGCTGCACTGTAATCATAAAGCCTGCCAAAGCCAACGTCTGCAGCTGTGTATGCAGAGTAGAGAACAGCTGGGGGAACAAAAACACTATGCACGCTCAGCAAATGTTCCCTAAAGGTTAATTAAATAAGAAATGTGGCCAGTGTAGAAGTCACTACTTACTAAAATGCTGCTCACATGCAAGAGGAGCTCCTGATATTCGTGATTGCTCTGTCTGTACGTGAGGAAGGTGGAAGCCTCTCTTGAATTCACAATGGTGAGAAAATGTGGCACATCACCCAGACTGGCTGCTGTGACAAATGAAAAGAGTTGCTGCCAATTTCTGAGGCCCCAGGTGACACACAGACTAACCATACCAATCCTGACTTTGTATTGCTCCTAACAGCTTTCCCCCAAAATCATGACCCCCTGCACAGACAAAGTTTAACCAGGTGTCACTCATGTCAGAGAGATGTGTCATGAAGTGACTTCATATCAGCAACAGCACTGATCTGTAAACAGTCTGTCAAGAAGCTTGAGCGATAAGGGATTTTGATGTGGCATATGCTGCAAGATAATAAAACATGTTTTACAGTTTACATCCGCAGTGTATCACTTTGTGAGGAAGTTTATAGCATGACATGTCACACACCTCTACTCAGCAGTAGAATCACCTCTTCATGACCACTATTACTCAATACACAAAATACTGGATGTCATAACAGTTTGTAGTGACATTTACAGTGCCCAGGAAATAGTCCTACTGACTTAAGGGAACATCTCATGTTGTCTGATGTGCCACCAGCAGGTTTATATTGATAGATTGCTGAGAAAATTGCTGTGAAAATTGGTAGACAAATTCATGTTGCCCTCTGGATGAATTCTGACAATTTCAGCAATCTCCTGACTTTGGCTGTCATCAAGTAAAACTCTTCATATGTTAAAATCTTGGTTTATGAATACCTGCAAAGTTATTCACATTCCCATAAACATCAACTCTACTTTGTTTACAGTCCAGTGTGGGTACATTTGTATAAACCACAGATAGGGTGTCATTTTTTGTTTTTTGGTGCTTTTCCTCTATTTTATAATTTTTTCTGTTATCTTTTTAATGATTTTGATTTTTTGAAGTGTTTTTTCTAATAAAAAAACAATTTTCAGTTTTGTTTGTTTTTTCCAATTTTCTCTGCACTGGGTACTTTTACTTTTAATACTTTTTCCTGAATGCACTTACTTGCTTTTACTTCAGTAACATTTTCAATGTAGGACTTTTACTTGTAACAGAGTATTTTCTCGGTGTGGTATTGGTATTTCTACAATACTGACCACTGATTCCACCACTGGCAGTGGAAAACTGTTGAAGACCAGTAAACAAAAAATGCATTTCCAGCAACGACTGTGCCACCAGAAGCAGTTGTCTGTAGGCAAAACTATAATAATATAGTAATAATATAACAATCTTTTCCTCACCAACCGTCTGTTTTGTGGCACCAAAATGTGGCTGTCTTTCAAAGAGCTATTTTTGCTTTTCCAGCGTAGATACTGGCACCAAAAGTGGGTGTTTTTCAAGTGAGACATTGCTGCATATCCAGCAGCATTTGTGCCAGCAAAACTTGGTATTTTTAAGCTCAAACATGATCGCTTCCTAATTATAACCACAGCATGGTTGAAATGAAAAGAAATATATGTGCTACATTTATTTTGGCAATCAGGTTGAATTTTGGCATTCAAAAATGCTAAACCAAGATGGTGAACATAGCAAGCATTACCTGCTAAGCGTTGGCATATTAGTATTGTCACTGCTGTTGACATCAGCAATAAGCTCAAAGCACCGCTGCATCCATGCGCGGTGCACAAAGCTGCCAGTGTCGTTGTGGACTCTTATTCTTGTATCATTTTTGTTGTTTCAATTCATATTTACTTGAAATTAATGTATAGGTCTCTTTTTGGTAGTTTTTTTTTCAATTCTTGAACGTTTTTTTAGAGGGTCAAAAATTTTGATCCTTAAGAAACATTTTACTTTGTGTAATGCGGGTTAATAAATGAAAAAATGCTGGTATCTTGAACAAGTGCCGTTTACTTAAAACTGGCAAACAGTATATATTTAACATAAGGTCAACAGCATCGTGGCATCATCGTACATTCAATAGTCTTGAAATTCTCTTTAATTCTCTTCTACGGGGTCTCTAGAAATATCTGCTTTACAACAGCGCTGCCTAGTGGTATAAAGTAGCACGCATATAATGTTAGAACACAACACTTTGTTTTTGGTCTTTCTTTCTTAAGAGTCTTGTGGCTTTTACAGTGACAGCAGGGCATATCAAGGGCAGCTCCCTTGTTTTAAAAGACATAAAAGTCAAAGGGCATTTGACAGTTGAAAAAGAGCAAGCGGACAGGGCACTGAGACCAGAGCAGGCAAAGCACCACAGCTTATACAAGCCATACAATATCTGCTTTCAAGTATTTTTCTAGTCTGCGTATTCCAGTTGATTGACAGGCTCTCTCAATCTCCCAGATACACCCTGCCTCCTACTTAATCCTCAGTGTGCTAAAAGCATTTTCATGACTCACTCCTCACAGCAAATTGACTGTAAATTCAATTTAGTCTGTGTTATCTCTGATGGATAAGAATCAGATTTGCCACTAAACCATTTCTTGTGTTACATCAATTATCCATCACTTAAATTTTTACCTGAGTAAGATAGATGGACAAAAACGATAACACACACTGTATCATTATCTGTAAAAGTGCAAAACCTTCAGTGGCTATTTCTAAGGGACTCTTTGTTTAGTCGAGGATAGGGTGGCTGGGTTGTGACTTAAAATTTTTAAATGTTATTTTATTTTTTTAAATATATGCTAACCCTCACTGGAGCAACAAATATTTTTCCACAGGGCTCACTGAGTAAATGACGGAAAACACAGCATACTAACTCTATGATGGAAGATTTATTCATTCATTTTTTGGTGGCATTTTTAATGAGACTTGTGGAATACAGTGATGTTGATGAAACGTCATTATTTATATTTATAAGCATAGATTTGGTTATGTTTTCTGACAGAAGCGTTCATAGAATATGATTTGATCAAAGACTTTAGGAAATTTGAATGTCAAATGCTAATTTCTGCTCTTATAGTTTCTTGTTACAATAAATTATATTAATTTAGCTTTTTTTTTTTTTTTTTTTAAAAAAAGCTTAAGTCTGCAAATTTTTCTGCAATCAGTTTTGAGGTTCAGATGATATTCAAAATTGATTAAAAAAACAGTACAACTTTATAAAGTTATATGTCCCTCCCCTAAGCTAAAATAAAGAAACATAAGTCCCCTCACAGTGCCTAAAAAAAATTGACATGCCCACCCTGCTTTGCAACACCTCCCACCCCCTCCCTCCAATAACAAATAGTCCCCAAGAGCAACTGTTTTTCTGTGCATGTGTCATAATAAGCCTATATACCATGATGGGGATCATACTCCCTGAGGAAATAGAACACTCAGATGCTTTTCACAAATATTTAACCCTTTGAACCCTAGCAAACTCGTTTGATTTTTTTCTTTTAAAAACATGGGGGAAAAGGCAATAAGCAACTTAGGAAGAAATGTTGTGATGAAATGTTAAATATTAAAAATGATTTTGCAGAATAATTATTTTGTTTATTATTATTTTGTGGTTATTATTATTATCATTATTATTAGTAGTAGTAGTAATACATTTTCAAGTAATGTTTTTTTTGTTGTAATTTCTTGCTAATGACTCAGTTCTTAAGTTGCTCAATGCCTTTCTTCCCATGTTTTTGAGAGAAATTAGGTCAATTTGCTTAGGTTTCAAATAGTTAAAACAAGTACAGTATTGAGGGTTTTTTTTCTTGAAGAGACATCTATTTTTAGAATATTAGGCAGCTGTTTGTGTTAGGATGTTTTCCTTTATAACTAAATACTCTGGTCACAGCTCAAAATCAGAATTTGTTACAGGCAGCGCTGGAAAGAGCTCATGTCACACTGGCCAATATTGCTAACAAACTGATTTTCAGAAATAATTCCTGTAACCGATTTGAACACCTGTTCAACAACCACTGCCTTTTTTCTCTTTGTTTGCTCTTAATGCCTCATTACTGGATAGTGGCAACCATGACAACAGCCCCCAACTACCTTGCTTTGCTCCTGAGTGCCATGAACATAGAGTGTATATTCATAACTTTATTAGCAGTGAATACAATGTGCAATGTACAAATGCATTGTACAAGTAGTGTGTGTGTGTGTGTGTGTGTGTGTGTGTGTGTGTGTGTGTGTGTGTGTGTGTGTGTGTGTGCGTGTGTGTGTGTGTGTGTGTGTGTACCAGTGTCTGCTTGTGCATTTACTATATGTTGAGGTTGGGTGGGGGATTAAGTTATCCTTCAGCTTATCTCCATTAAAATGACTGATTATGCTGTCAGCAATGGTCGTGGCCTAGATTTGAAAGACAGCCTTGTTTGCTCTGGCTGGGAGCCACTAGACCTTGTAAATACTACTGATGCACTTTTATCTGTGGACGAGTAGTACCTCATTGTGTTTAGTAAAAGCAATAACGCTGCAGTTTGGTTAATGAAAGAGGTACAGGGGGCCTTTTCCTGTTGCTGCTGCCTCTGAGAAACTGTATAGCCTGCGGTTCACCTTAGCATAATTTGCATATAGATGAGAATCACACCACATTATTGCATTGGGGGTATATTTATAATGGGGTTGTTGAACAGGATAAGGTACTGTAGAAGTGCTTGTGTAGATGCTGAAACAGGTGGAGCCCAGAGTGTTGGTTTCTGCCTCACTGAAGCCATATTGTCCTGTGTGTTTCACCTCCCTGAACTCTCCATCAGCCATATTTTCCCTTTTTTTTTCCTGCTTGTTTACATTCATGAAGGATTTAAAAATTTGTTTGGATCCACTGCCACATCCCTGAAGGACTTCTTGCTACTTTTCTACATTACTCTGCCCAAAGTGGACACAAAAACACCACAGGGACAAAAAATTGCTCAACCTCCTGATCCTTTCCCATAGTATCTGCTCCTGCTAGTCTCCACCACTGTACCACTATTACCTGTCCGTTATGCTCTAAAATTGATTTCACTGGCTCAGTGGGTGTGACATGGACAACCCTAGGACCTCACTTTATCTTGTTTTCACTGTCTCACACACACATACACACACGGCTGTACTTTCTCAATTTAAAGCCTACACCAGTGATACTCAACTTACAGCCTGTGGACCAAATCTGGCCTCTGATAAAGTGCTGGGTGGCCCGCTGACCATTCTCTTATTCACAATTAGAAAATACAGTAAATCAGTTCACATTGGATTTTTTTTTTACCTGCACTTTGAGTGTAAATTAGGTGCACAAAGTGCTTAAGAAAAGCATCAAGTGACAACTGCCAACTCACCTGGTAGAATGTGCGTCCTACATAGGCTCAGTCCTTTGCTGCTGCCCTTTTCTACAGTTGTCCTGTCAATGAAGGTAAAAAAAGAATCCAAATAGGCCTCATTATTATTATTATTATTATTATTGTTATTAATATTATTATTTAATTATTATTTTATTTTAAAGCCCTGGGTAGGATCCTTAAAAATCCTAGAAATGCCCCTGCTCAAAGCTGACCTGTGTTGGGCTTCTTTGCCTGTTGGCAAAAATAAGTGAAGACAGCAAATAACAAAAAACTTGAAATAGTGTTTTTTTGGTAATTTTTTAATTGATCTTATTTCAAATTTAACAGTTAATTGTACAGACATACATTTCATCTTAAAACATTGAAAAATTATCATTTTAATACCATATTTGAAACATCATCCAGCATAAAATAAAAGGAACATAAAACAAAAACTGATACAGATAACATTAACTTAAACAAGGAAGATTCAAACCAAGACATAACAAACCTTATTTGTTTTTATTAGATTCAGGTTTTCAGATTATTTGAAAGGTCTTAATAGCTTTCTTGTTTGTTGTTTTAGAAACAGAGTAAAACAGATATAGTTCAACACAAAACAGATGAACATTTGGAGTAATCTGAAGCACTCTAGCTTTATGGATGTAATATTGCCAACATAGTAGACAAGACTGAGAGCATTGTCAGTAGAGCCTGAGCCTGTATTACAATATAGAAACAAGACCATGTCTTCCAATATTGGTGTCAATAAAAAATAAAAAGCAGGAAATTAATTAATTATATATTCTGATATATATTATTAACGTTTTGTTTATAAACTAGCACCTGGTATCCTGTTATTATGCAAATGACCCCAGTCAAAGCAAGTTAGATAGCCAGTCCTTGGCTTACACACAGTTTTACTTTCTTGATTAGTGGATAAATGCTGCTTCAACATGTATGGTTTAGGTGTTGTATTTCTTACTTATAGGCTTTTTTCACGGCAGACATCTTGACTTGTCATAGCAGGAAAAGCACAGGTGAAACTGATGAGATTAACAATGGCTGAGTTCCATTAAGTGTGCCAGTAAAATATTCCAATGAGCCAACATGCACAACAACGGGGCCTCCTCTAAATGGAACGCAGCCATCGTCAATGCTAGTATAGGTGTGCGTTTGACATGTCTGAATGTCTGCTGTCTGTTTCGCTCGACCTGCGGTTATTTTCCCAGCTGTAAATCATGTCTCCTGTCAGGTGGCTGCGCCAGAAAACAGCCTAAACAACCTGTAGGTACCTTGCATTTCAAAAGGGACGAAAGGCCTCTGTCAGTGTCGTCTTTGGTAAGTTGATGCGCCGTTAGCTTACATTCATGAATAATGACAAAATAGCAAAAACCTTTTCCAGCTAACAACAGTTGTACGCTAACTTAGCCAGTGTGTCTCATATTTACAGACCTACTACCAAAGCACTGCATGTCCACAGGTGTAAAGACAGCACAGCAGAAATGTTAAAGAAATAGTAACGTCATGTCCTCATGGATATAGTGGACTAAATGTTATCTTTGAAAAGCTGTAGCCAACTAGCTAGCTAGGCTAATAGCGTGATGTTTGGCTAGTGTTTTGTTCTCCACATATCAATCTCTCCAAATTTTCCAAGGTGACACGAGAAAAAAAGGTGTTTTAATTTTACATTTAAAAAACAAAACAAAATTCAATATGACATCCATATTATTAACAAAACAAAGACCTTGAATTAACACACTGTAGCCCTGATGCTTTGCGAGGGTATTTTGTAGAAACCTGTGGTTTTCCACAAGTCATCTCAAGTGTTAAAGTACTGTGCTGGAGACTGAGGATGTATATTATATAGGATGTATGTTATATATATATATATATATATATTATATATAGTTATTGTTTTTCACACTTATCCTGAAAGGTCTTTTTCCACTTTAGACATAATTGCTATTTCACCACAGGGTACAGGTGTAAATAATTAAATTAATGAAGGCTGAATTCCATTTAGCTGCTTGCGTTTCAGGGTGCTGTTGTTGTGCACACTGACAGAGTGCAGCCATCAGTAATGTTATTAGAAACACCTGTGTTTTTTCACACAGTGACAAGTCAAAAATGCATGCTGTAAAAAGCCTGAGATGTTTTTGTGTGGGAGGCACAGGCTGTGTTTGATTGACAGCTAACTTGCCTGAGTCTTTTGTTGCAGGTAGTGGAACAAATTGCACCTTTATCATTGTGAGTATTTAGATTAGAGGTAATCAGCCAGGGTGATGGAAAACACCTGTGTGGGTTTGTTGGGCCTCTAGACATTTATGATATGGGTTTAAAATCAATAAATTACAATGAGTGTAATAAAGAAAATGTGATACAATTAAAGGATCAATTTACATAAGTACATTTGGATTGTATAGTTTCAGAGTGAAGTAAATGAGACACAGAATGTCACAAACTCAGGGTAGTTTATACCTAGAAAAGTTTACAGTTGGATTAAAAAAACTCAATACTTGAATTGATATTTAGTCATTGTAATACATGAGTCAAATGAGCCCAGGGGTGCTGTATGAAGAAGAAAGATGATTATCAGCCCATCATAAATTCTATTTCATAGTGGCCACAATAACCCAGAACTTACTATGTGTGGCCTGCATAATTTAGTTGTAGTTCTGCTTCTTTTTCTGTTGTATTCTTTTCTGGAGCTAAACATAATATTTGTCAAGAATGTCAAATAGTGGCTCATATAGTTGGTACTATTGCAATGATCTGAAGCTTTGGAACATCCACTAAATTAATCTTGTTGTGTCACCTACTGTTTTCTTTTGTGTAAACACATTTTATTGCAGAAGAAGAGTAACACAAATAATGTGACAAAAAAACCCTTTACATACTGAACCTGTTAGACTCAAACATCCCTTTCTAAATCCCAGTTCAACCTTATCCCATGTGAAATGGCTCAAGACAGGTTATGGTAAACCCAATTGCCTGAAAAAATAATGGTATTGTACATTTCTGCAAACCACGGATACATTACATATGTACATTATTATAATTATGTGGTGGATATGTTAAAACTTTACATTTGAACAATTTTGTGGTTAATGTGGGTTTTGTTTTGGCACAAAAAAACACCTTATGTCTCATGAACCCTGCGGTTAACTGGTAGTTAGGTTTAAAAAAAACAAAACATGGTTATGGTTAGGAAAAGATCATGTTTCGGATGTAATAAACATGGTTTTGGTGGCACAACCACAGCTGGAGAACCTGTTGATATCTCGTAAAAAAACATGCAAAAAAAACACCGCTGTCCGTTGCACAATCCCAGCAGGAAAAGCAAAAATATGCAACTATTTTTTGTGACAAAAACCTGGTTGGAAATGCAGCAAAGTCACTGCAAAAAACAACCACTTTTCATGGCACTATCCTTACAGGAAACACAATGATGTCTGTTAAAAAAACAACTGCTTTTCATGCCACTATATCAAGCAAGAAACACAGCAATGACTCTATAAAAAACAACTGGTTTTGTTGTTTATTGGTGGTCTGCAGCTTGGTAGGCGTCTCGCCGAGGTGTCACACTATTCGCCATCCCCTCCACCATCCGATGATTTAAGAATTTATACATATGCAATGTACAATATAACATCTTCACTATTTGCAGAAATGTACAACGGCGACATTTTCTTCTTGTTGCCGAGCGGTATGTTGCTTTCAAAGCATGGGTCGCATTTTCATATACAAAGCCTTCACATGTTTTTGCTTATCCCAATATTCAGAAAATGTCTAGGGTACTTAATATATATGTATATGTGGAAAATGAACCATATATAAAATAGATAAGAAATAAAAAAATAAACATATCATCTACGGTTTCTAATGTCAAAAATGTATTATAATTAAAGTACTTTAAATACTATAGCAGTTCAATTCAATTCAATTCAGTTAAATTTTATTCTATTGTATTCTACTCTACTCTACTCTGCTCTACGCCCCGCCCCTCGCGCCGTCGTCACGGGCCGGGCAGCCAGTGAGGCGGAGGGAGGGGGTGTTTCAGAGCGGAGAGGCAGGCAGCAGCGTCGCAGCGTTACAACAAGAGCGGCTTTCGGGCTTTGTTTTGTGGACGTGAATGAGCTCCATCACCTCCTTCAGAAATGTGGACGGATATAAGGACATTGCTACTTTTTCATTCGTTAGTCTTGAGTCTTCATTTCTCAGAAGGTCAGTGGTGTCCGTTTTTTTTTTTTGCTTCCCTGCGTGTAAAACGTTAATGTGATAAAACGTAAACCGTAGTGTGTGTGTGTGTGAGAGAGAGAGAGTGAGTGATGGGGCTGTGGAGGTGAGAGATTGGACGCACCGCCACCGGCACTCAGTCAGCGCACAAAAGCTTTTGATACCAAGAGAAAAAAAATAAGAAAACACTTTTCTCCATCAGTAACCCACGAGAATATGACTTGTTTAATTTAAATGTGTGGCAGTTTGGTGGCTTAATGAATTGCTGTGCGGGTTCAGGATCTGTCATGTGTTCCCAGGCTGTGAGCGTCCATACTGCATCAGACGTAGCTGTAGTAGCTCAGACTGAATCTTTGTCTTCATGTTGTGGAGAATTATGTCCGGCAGACACGGGGCCTCCTCTGCTGCTGTTCCCCTCTTCTCCCATAACAGCTTTTAATTATCGTGGTAAAGTGGATCAATAACTGAAAGAAAACACGGAGCATGACGCTCCCAGCGCCTCAGCCAATTGACCTGAATGAATGCTGAATATCAATTAGGCATTCATTTGCAAATGACAGTTGAACTACAAGCGGTTACTCTACTATATGCGTTTGTTGCTGATCCATCTGTTCTCCCCTCTTGTTTGTTTTTTTCCCTCCAGCAACGGATGAGTGTGAGGATGGACAGTTTCAGTGCAATAACAAAAGGTGTATACCGACTATCTGGAGGTGTGACGACGATGACGACTGCTCAGACAACAGTGATGAAGAAAACTGTCGTAAGTGTTAAAATCAGAGCAGACGTTAAGGCTGTTAACTGTGAAAAAGACCTGTGATGATATGGGTGTTTTTGAAAATAACAATAAATAGAAATAACCTTTTACAATGGAATCAAAATGGAACAAAACAATGAAAAACTTAATTATTAGGTCACTGCAGCTCCTCCCTCCCTCCCCAAAGCCACTCACCCAGAACAATTAACTGTGTAAAAATGTGCACTAAAACATGAAAGCATCCTGTTGTGTCCCTATCATCATAGAGCCCATCCAGTTGTTTTTTTTTATTTATGATATATGTGCTAAAAGTTAAAAAACTACCCGGATTCATGTCTTTAATCTTATCAAGAGATAATACCTGGAACTGCTCCCATCAGCTATCCATTAGAGCTTGACTTAATGTTCTGTTCATGACTGGAATGTGTATTGAAGCTCCTGTCTTAATGAGCTGTATTTTCCCATAATGTTAACAGTTATGAACCAGAAAATGCACCCGCATCTCCCCTAGGTCTCTGTCCTCTCATAATTTCATATTATTTTTATGGTGGATTTGCTATCCTATTAGCATTTTTTCTTTTTTTTTCATTATGCATGGCAGTGCCTTATTTTTTTGGAAGACATAAAAGCTTTCAGAGTTTACAAAGAGGCACAAATAAAATCATATTTTGAGTAGGGATTAGGCGTGTGTGTTTGTATGAGTGCATGTGTGCATGTCTGTGCGCATGCCTCAGACCCAGAGTTTGTGCAGGTGATTTCATCCCTGCTGCACCTATATATAGAAAACTCAACAAGCATGCTTTTTTGAAAAAAAAAATGAGGGTTGATGGGGTAGAACCATTTTCCAATCATCTTCAAATAAGAAGCTGTCCAGCTGAGAGACAGATTGCGTGGTGCTGCGGTCTAGTGCACAAAGCTCTGACAGGTATCTTGGACATGTTGTTCTGTGCGGAAATAATAGAATTCCAGTTTCCTTTCTGACTGCGAGCCAGTGGCCTATATTTTGGAAGAATGCTCACGCAGAAACCAGTGAAGTTGTGCCAAAGCTGAATCCAAGCCCTGCATGTTTGCCGTGCAGCAATGTTCTTTTGTGTCTGGGTTAATTGTGGCTCGGGAGGAATTTCTGCACCTCCCAACACATGCATGCATACTTAGTCTGTATTTCTCCTCATATGTCTCTCTCTGTCTCTGTTGGTTTCTGTCTCTTTCACCAACATACTCCCACACACTCAGACCTGTTGTGTACAAACACCTCATGGTTCTTTTTGTGCTTTAGTCTGGAGGTATTGCCATTGTTACTCTGTTTCTGAGGCCAGCAGGACAAGTCCGCGGGCACGCCAAAGAAAGCCGGTCATTTGGAGCATCTTTGCTCTTAAAACATTCATGTGTCACTGCCACACACACACACATACACACACACACACACACACAAACCCCTGATGTTTGGAGGAAATCATTACTCCGTCAGGCTTTATTTCCTCAGTATTTCCTTTATGAATGAAATAAGAAATTGCCAGCGAAGTTTTATTACCCCCTGTGTGTTTTCCATCAGGCAGAACCTCAGACACATTTAGGGTCTGAGTGAAAACTCTCCTCCTGAAAGCCTTTAAAGCTGAGACTACTGTCAATCCACTGTTTGATGATTATGACAGTCCAGCATTACGTGCCAATATATTAGAGAGTGGCCTTCACTGTGTGTCCATTTCCTTTCCTTGTGTGTGCTGTATCTGCGTGGGCGGGCAGATGAGGCTGATTGGACTGTGCAGAGTCAGATCTGTCTCTGCACTGGCATCCTTATAGTGTTGGATTACTGATTGAACTTTGTGTTTCGGTGATGCTGTGGTTATTTGTGGCTAGGTTTAGGTGCAAAAAAAACTTGATTATGGTCAGAAGGAGCTTGTGTTTTGGCTTAAAATACCCAGTTTGGAGGGCACAATCCTGGCAGGAACAGCAGTGATGTCTTTTTCGTACCACTATCTTGACAGGAAGAGCAGCAAAGTTTCGATGAAAAACAACTGTTTTTTTGTGCCACTATGGTATGAGTAGTTACCATATCTTGGTAAGAACAAAAAAAACAGTGCCAGTATGCTACAAAACACCAGTAAGCTGCTAGAAAAACAGTGACGAGTAGCTAAATAGCCACAAGAAAACCGTGACTAAGTGCTTTAAAAAAACATGCTTGCTGCCTACAAACCTGCAGGAAACACTTGATTGACAACTGCTTTCTTTGTGCCTAGTAAACTGCTGGAAACACAGCAATGACTCACTAAATCACAACAGGTTTTCTCGGTCTGTAGCTCGCCAGGCATCTAGCCAAGGTGACACGCCATCCACCATCCCCTATACCCTCCAATGACATTCAGCACATCTGCTATGCAACTTTAGAAATGTTAATATAATACATAGGAAACATGCAAATGTAACATATTTGTGGTATTTGTTTGTGGCTGTAAAGATGGTAGTTGTTTAACTTTTACCCTATTTGATTTGAAGAAGAGTGTCTCTGGTGCACTGTGCAACTCTGGCAATATTTAATTAATGCGTTACTATTAAAGTCATTCTCAGGGGTTGCTTCTTTATACTCTTTTTCATTTCTACATATGAGGAGGCTAACAGACAAAGAGACAGACAGCGTAGAGCAGCGAAGTGTAAACCTGTCACAGCATATGCTGCACAGGAGGAGAGAGCGGTAAGGATTTAGCTTGTACTCACAGCAAATCCTGTGCAGGAATTACACAGTTAGTTTCTTGTTGACTACGAAGTGGTTGCATTTTTTAATTAAGTTTCTGAGTGCTTGAACGGATGGTGTCATTTTTTTTTATTCTACTTGTATTCACAATTTGTTATTTTGCAACACAATGCCAAGTCTGAGAATACAGTGACTGGATGTGTGCAACAGACCATGGTTATGAAAAATATGCTGACAGGAAGAACCTTTGCCGCAGCTCCTAATTTGTCATGCCAGTGTCACCTTATTTCCAACCTGACTGGTGTTTGCAGTTGAACCTCACAGAACAGGTGTAAATATATTAAAACACACATGTACCCTCTCTGCATCATGATCTTCCTCCATCCTCCACCCTGTTCCTGCTAACCCCATCCCCCACCCATCCACCCCCAGACTGCATCCCATCACCATCCCCCATCTCCCAAACTATATTCCCCGCTGACCAGTCCCTCACCGCATGCACCCATACATTCATACATGCATAATGTCACTCATAAGTATGCATGGACACAAGTATGGACCAGACACACAAGCATAAATGCATAAACACAAATACATGCATACCAATGAACTCTACACTTTTCTGACAGATAATTGAAATTTTGAATCTACACACACCACAATAGAAACTATATTTTGTTTACTGGTTGCATAACATTTCTGGGGATCAAAAGCCACCCCGCCTCTCTCCTCGTCTGGAGTTGACAGCAGCGGAGGCAACAAAAGAATTCTGCCTTGAATTCTCAAAGTGAGATTTGTTCCAACTCTGACATGGAGCTGCCGCTTAATCCTCACCCTGATTATAGCAGCATATCACCCAGTTTCCATCTTTCTGCGTTACCTTCAAAGTCCAGCACGTCTGCTTGACTTTCTTCTCATCCCTGAATGTGATAACGATCTATTTCATCCATGTTCATGAATATAACATCGATACCTGCAGGGAGGCATTTTCACATCGCCACGTAGAGCTCAAAGTATTCTTTTGTTTTCCTCTGAGATGCAGAGTCAGCAACAAACTGTGTGCCTCCTTTCTTTGTGTTCTTTTACCTAATAAATCAGCATAACTCCTTCAGAGGCAAACTCACTTTTGAGAGGGCTGGCGCTCTTCCACACCTCTTGGAGTCACTGTTAATTTCTTTATTCTAAAAAGCTTTTCTATGGATACGGCCTCCTCCGCTGCAGTTATTGCAAACTTAAGTCCTGCCACAACACAAAGTTGTACATACGCAAAAAGTATCCCTCCAACCGCGCTTAATGCTATATTCAACAGTGTTTAAACCTCAGATGGTTTTTGCTCGACTTACACCTGCCACCAGTTGTGGAAAGGGAACAATCATGAGTGTAGATTCATTGTGCGGGTATGTTTTATTTATGCTCTTTTCTCAAAAAGGGGGTCTGTTATTTGAATGTTCTGCACTTTCTTGCACAGTCTGAAAATTGAGCACATTATTTAAGATTAATTTTGGGTTTCAACCATATTGTTGCTTTTCTCTTGTATGTTCCTGGGGGGAGGTTATGGCTACTGAAATGTACCATGGTCCACTTAAGTGCTTTTCCATCTCTTGACATTAGTCACAATTGCTAATTGGCTTTATCTTTAAAATCCTACCATTTCTTTAAAAGGCTTCCCGTGTTGCTTTGGATTTGTCCAGACACTGAGAAATAGAATATCCAGTGTTAACTGAAAGTAAGTGGGCCTCACACTGCAAGATTTGCTTTTTGTGTTGCTTATCAGTTGCTTATCCAGTGCATTTGATTTTTTTTTCAATCGCCCTCTCTTTTTCAAAAGGATAAAAGCCTCTGCTTTCAGAAATCTCTTCCAAGAACTCTTAATGGTCACTAACAGTCATGTTACCTGCATCTCTGTATCTCTGTTTTAAACATAACAGTTCATCCCCAAATAAAAATACATTGCTACATTTTGCTCTTATCTGCAGTGCTGTTTGTCAATCTAGATCATCTAGGTGTGAGTTGCAGAGTGTTGGAACATATTAGCCGTAGAGATATCTGCCTTCTCTCCAGTGTAATGAAACTAGATTGCACTTGGCTTGTGGTGCTAACTGAAACACACCTATAAGCCATATCACCATGCTGAAGGAAGTTTGCATCTACTTATGGATGAGATGCTCATACTCGTGACAGCAGGAGATGTCAGCATTAATGGCGTTCTCCTTGGCTGAGCTGGAACGTTATAGGAAGTTCAGTGGTGCTAGGTGAGATATCAGTAGATGCACACTTTCTTCTGCACAGTTGGCAGGTGTAGTCCTGTAGTTTTTTAAAAAAAAGCTCCTGCATGAAACAACATCTGTGGATTATCTTTAGTAATTATCAGGATTTCTGGAAAGAGACATTGTTGTTGACTTTCTTTCTCACTTTTTTGGCACTTTGAGCACCACAAGCCAAGTGCCATCTAGTTCCATTATATAAGAGAGAAGGCAGACATCTCTACGGCCGATATCTCCAACACTCAGCAACTCGCACCTAAACAATCTAAAATGCCAAATAGCGCTACAAGAAAGAGGAAACATATGTCTTTTTATGTTGGGGTGAACTGTGCCTTTTAACATACATTTGAAACCAATTTGGCCCCATTACCATCTACAATATAGTTCCTCTCCTCTCCCCAACAGAAACTAAACCCTGAGCTGCTGCAGCATTGTGCCTCTGTACCTTTGGCACTGATGGGCGACTGGAGTACAAACACTTCCAGTCAGCTCTACTTTTTGAGTACTCAGCGCTCTGTTGTTGTTGTTTATAAGTTCTCCCTGCTGTGTGAACACTATCTGGCCAGGCTCATTGACAGCAATATTTTATACATTTTTGACATTATTTCAACTGATTGTACATGAGGAAGCAGTTTGGCCAACTACTGAGCCCTATGTGTGAATGCAGAGGAATAATACAATAATCCCTGATGTTCTGCCCTCTGTCATAGAGGTTTCAGGGAATATAGAGAACCCCATCATCTTGTTGTGTTTCTGACTTATCAGTGTTGAAAACATGTCTTGGTTTCTGTGAATGTATTTTCCCCCCACAGTCTTTGCCTCCGCTTGTGTGTGCTGTGTGAAAGGATGTGTTTGACAGCGTAGAAGTGAGGCATCGTTGATGAGCTGTAAAAACAAAGAGAGTGGGTAGAAAGTGATAGAAAGTGAGGAAAGAAATCATTCGGACCTGCAGGGTGAGTGGCGAAGGATGTTTGTGTTCCTTTCAAATTCTCTCCATAATCTCCATGGCTGTTGACAACTGTTACACAGCATGGAAAGGATTACGCTTTTATCTCTCCATGCAATGAGGCATGTTTTCCATTGGGTCTGTGGTCAATTTATGTTCTGTTAACTCACTCACTTGCAGTTCAAATAATCATGATAGAGCCTTAATTAGTGTAACAATTTTTAATAGCCTGGATAAAGCAAACTTTTTAAGGCAAAAGTTGTTGAATTCATGAAAGTCAAATCGACCTCTACCAATTATCTCTACCTTCTTATCTTTTTCATTTAAGCAGGAAGCTCTGAAAGTCTGTGTTTATAGTGAGAAAATCAAAGGGTCATTAGAGTCAAACCCAAATTTGAATTCTCCACACGTTTTTTGCAAATAAATATAAACTATAGTGAAACTGCAGATATTAGATTAAAGGATAAAATCATAATTGAATACATTTGTGAAAACAGCTTCTGAGCTTCGACTAGCCATCGTCTTTATATCAGTAGATATCAATAATTGTTATGAGAGTGTCAAATCATAATTTCGTTCAAGTTTAAAGGCTGATCTTTGCTCCTAAGTTAAGGTTGAAGAAACTATATGGTTAACTGTGATTTAAAACGGTGGTTCCCAACTGGTCCAGCCAAAGAGTCCATATTTCTAGTCATTAGTTTCAACTTTATTTCATAAAATGTAAACAACACCTAGACTTAGAACGGGAATATATAAAACATATTGCAAGAGTAAACAGAAATGGCAATAGAAGCTCTGTGCCAGAAATTCCCTGTACTTCAAAATAAAGTGTTTTTTTACAATTACAGAGTGGTCATTCAGAATGGACCTACAACCCACCAGTTGGGAACAGCTGGTTTACATTATTATTTATTGTCAGAACATGACATTTGCCAACAATTATAATCAGAATAACTATTGAAGAAAATTGTATTGAGATAACTATTGTTTTATCACCCGGTCCTAGCTTCTCAACAGTGTTCAAACCCAGAGACATTTGTAATTTATTTATAATAATGGTGCATTTCTTTTAATTGCCTGTCAATGGCGTCATATTCCCTTCACTACATCTAGTCGCTCTGAATTAAGGGAAAACATAAAAAAAACAACAGATCATACATAACTGAAAATCCTACAATGTCACTGTATATACTCAGTAACAGCAAAACAACTTTTTTTTCTGCAACACAGCATAATATTTGCATTAATTGAATGCTACTTTGCAACACAGTAATGCAGTAGAGACCTAATTTATTCATATGATATTACAATATCGATCCAGTTTACCACAGTGTGGCTATGTGAATCATAAGAGGCTTTTGCCAGCCACCAAGCTTATGCTTATGGTAAGATAATGAGTACAGTAATGTTATAATGTTAATCAACAATCAATTACATATTGTGTGTTTAAGCAAAATGCACAGCACATGTAAATAACAAAGTAATCAAATTAGATGTTTGAAAAAACCATTACGCAGTAAATGCAGTAAGCAATGGTGTTCTTGTCCAGTAATAATCAAGAATTAATCTGTCTGACCGCTAGACATTTTCCTCCTGGATGCATTTGGTGCTTAGTGCATTTGTTAGCATCAGGTGTCTAAAACTCTCAGCGACCATTGCTCGGATACTGCCCATGTCTAGTCCCCATCCACATGCGTGTGTGTATGTAACTGTGTTTAGTTTGTTTGTTTGGTCGCTGGCCCTACTGGCCTTCTGCCCTGTGTCTGCGTGTCTCAAAGCCAGCTTGCCCAAAGTGATCATTACGAAGTCTGCAATTGAGCTATTATCTGAGATTAGCGCAAAGATGCTGAGAGAGAGAGGATGAGCCAGAGGGAGAGAGAGAGGGGGATTAATGTGGGGATATAAAACATCACTCAGCCCCAACCTCTTGCCCTCACTCTTCATGTATTTATGCCCTGCTCCACTTGGTTTTAGGGCTTGACACCTAAAAGAAAGTGCTCATTTGCAGTATTTCAAACATTACACCACCCAGAAATCTCTCATTTTGAAGGAAAAAAATCACAATTCTCTGGGGACACTCTGAGCAGTGTGAGTTGCCTCATGAAAAATGCTCTTTCAGTTGAGTTGAATCATTGAAGTGGTGCCATGGCATTATTAAAACAACAGCATAAACTGTAAATCTGAGCAACACTGGTTTTGAAACTGAATAATCCTTTGAGTGATTATTTTCTCAAACTTTTATTGTTTTTAATTCAACTAAAACGTCATTGTTCCTTCATTTGAATCATGTTGTTAAAAAGCTGTCATGAACCCAAGAGGTTTCAAATGGCAGATTTTGTGTCAAATGCCTCTTGACTCAGTCGATCTCTCTTATTTGCCTTTTATGTTACTTTCTTGCATATTTAGAGCTTTCTTTATTGTCAGTTAACGCTACAAAATGAGTTCCCTCAACAGAACAATGGTGCCTAAAACACAATTAAATGTCAGGTAAAGAATGGAGGTTGCAGATGTCAAGCAGTTTATTTATTCAAATATGAACAACACCTGACAGTCGTAAAATTGTGAAAATGAGGACAGTCTGTGCATGCATTGAGTGAAATGTTTACTGAACAAGTTGAGAGCCAAACTAGTTTTGAAATCCAGCATTTCATAAAGTGTCACAGATAAAGTGATGCTGCTACACATGGCTATAATTTTTGACAGACAGCAGTGGCAGTGAATTTAACCCAGATTTTCCTAAAAACTGGTAAATGTTAAATTGAAGGTTGTAGATGTTAAGTAGTTAGTTAGTTCATTCAAGCAACCTCACAGTTGTCATAAAACTGTCATCATTTATAAGTTTAATGACTATTGTTCGAATGTCCCATCAAGGCATCCTGTTACGGTTAAAAGGAAAATTACAAAATGAAAGTTGTGTCTATGATGTTACCATCAGTTGGATGTCCTTCATAAACATCCTAGCAATGTTAAACTACGATCAAAATAATAAGCTAACTGTAACCCATACTCAAACCTTGGTGTCCTGGGTGAAAGTGCTGTCCTTTATGTATTCATCCACCACTTTCCACCACCACCATTTTCCTGTTACATGGATTTTATCGCTCTTTATGCTGCACTGTTTTTGGACTTTCTTCTTATAAACTCTTATAAGCACCACAAATGTGTGTTGTGTAATACTAATCTTGGATTTGGAGTTGACATCACAGTGTGGCTGTGTGATCATTTCACAACCAAATTAATAGATTGACAATGAAATGTATTAATAAAAACAAAAAGCAAAGATACATGCAATTGCTTTTTTAAATTTCCTGGTGCATAAGAGAGGGTCTGATTTGACCCTTATTGGATGAAACAACGTCGCCAGCTGGCCATCTGCTTGTAACAGTTTTGCAATTTTTGGTGTCTGACTGGGACCAATTTTTTTTAATGACATCACCATCTGACAAATATTTGCTGGATGAGAAGTCTGTGCATGCATCTAGTGAAATGTTGTTTTTTTAACAAATTGAGAGCTTATCTACTTGTAAAATCCTGCCTTTCAGTTGTCATGAAAGTGCCACAGATAAAGTGATGTCTATAGTTTCTGTAACCGTTGGACAGTAGTGGCAGTGAAATGAACCCAGGTTAGCTTGAAAATCGATAACACGCACGCTGGATGTTTGAGAGAAGCTGTCTGTGCTGTGAACCCAGGCCTTGGGGCCACAGGCATCCAGGCACACAGCGCCTTTCATCTAGAATCACTGTCAGAAAAAAACAGACCCACGAGGGGGGATGTTGGCACACATTGCAAGAACTGTAGCCCTTGGAAACTTGTGATTCATTTTTGTGAAAAATGTCACTTCATGTGACTCAACAGGCATGCTTGTGAATCTTTGCTGACAGCTCCAGGGATGTCAGGATTGGCTGAGTGTTGCTGCGAGTCTCACTTTATTTTGATTTATCTGTTTGTGGATGAGTACACACACTCATCACAGACCTACAGAGGACATTATGCCACTCTGAAGTCAAGCCAGGGTAACAGAGAGCATCAGCAGCCGGCGTGGTAGTGAATTGGAATGATGAGCAAATGGCTGTGACACAGCAACCAAAGCCCTTAACCGCTTTCTTTTTATTGATGATTCAGTGTAGCTGGATGAATTATGGCTGTCACTTCCACTCAGAGAGGTAGTAACAATCTCCTCCTCTTACACAGCTACATAGTGACTCATTACAGTCACCATCACAATGTTAAAGCTTTGCATGCAGGACGTCAAAACCTTTAAGTCTTTCCACCTGCCTGCATGTCTCCACCATCAATGCACCATCAGAGCCATTGTGCCGGGATAGAAATGATAGAGAAGGATCATGGAGGTGTAGAGACAAAAGGACTAAACAAAGGCCAGCTACTGTTGATGCAGTTACAGTCAGGACTGGGGTGGCAGATGAAATGCTAATTCCATATTTTCAATATACAGTACAAACGTAGTCTTTAGTGCTGTTATGAATTGATCTGCTGGCTATTTTCTTAAGTAAATGATTCGTAATTAAAAGCCTGTACACATAGGTGGCATTTAACCATGACTATGGCTATATATTACACACCGAAAAGCAACAAATATTCTGCGCTTTCGCAACTCAAAAAAAGGCATCAGCTGGTCATGTTATGGCTATACTTTTGGAGATTCTAAAACACCAACACAGTGGCTCTGTAGTCAGAACCAAGATGACAAACTTTATTACTTCTCTCAACTTTGAAAGGCAATGCATACCAGATCCACTCCCTCCATGCTTACCTTTAACAATAAAAGCCCTAGACATATACACTGTGTAGCTGTTTGCCAGAGAAAACTCACATTCACCCAGAGCATTTTGACAAAAAAGAAGCTCATTAAAAATGCTTAGCTTAGGAGGCTATAGAATTTACCTCAGACAGACAACCAGATGTTGCTCTGGGCAACCTGATCACCAGAAAAATGTTGGTATTGTACGTTTCTGTATACCATGATTATGTTGCACTTGTATGTTATTGTATTGCAGATTTGTTGAAACTTGAAACCTTTCTAATTCATGAATAAATAAAAAACATTTCTAATTCAGTGGGATAACCATTATAGTTTTAACACGTGATCTTCCGTTGTAAATGTTATTAAAATAATGTATCAATTAGTTATAATAGTGGGATATATATGTCAGCATTCATTTTGATCTTATCACTCATGACTAGTTATAGTCTATTCAAGCAGGACAGACTGGATCTTTGTTTGACATGAACTCTGTGATCTTTAAAAATGGAGTAACGCTGCCTGTTCCTGTGTGACTGTGAAGAAACATTGGAAAGATATATAGATGCATACTCATTATGTTCAACACTCATTCATATTTATTTCTCATTTGCTCAGCAAGTTGTAATGGACCATCAGTTGAATGTGGGGGGGGAAATGTTCTGAAGGTTATAAGTCATTGTAGGGGTAAACTGAAATAATGTCCCTTCCCTGTCAAAGAATGATCTGTGAGTCATTTTCTGAACTGAAATGCTAAATGTATTAACTAAACCTTGAAGTTAAATAGGGATTTAATATTGTCAAATATTGTATTACCTGGACAATGATAGCAAATAAGAATCTGCCTTACACTTATTTACTCAGCAGTAGATTTTTTGGTGTGAGAGGCCTTGAATCTGGCTACACAATCAAATATTGTCTTTACAAAACTTTCCAATTATCAAACGTTTTTACATGGGCTGATCAAATGTGTCAAATGTCTAGACTATAGACTCACTAACCCTCCACTCTGCTCAGATCTGTACAAAGGAATTTGTAAAAAACTTTATTTCTGGAGGAATAAATCATAACAGACTGACATAATTTAATGGCTGTATGTAGAGCCCAGAGCAGAGCTGAGGAACAGCCTTTTCACCCTCTTCTGCAGGCCTACTTTACATCAAAGTATACTTTTTTCAGCATGACACTTGAAAATGATGTATATTAATACATATGGTTTACAAAAAATGGGTTGTGTAGTAACTAAAGGGAATGATTATTATCAGTCTTTTTGAAGGTTTGAAAACTTGATCAGTTTTTGTGATGATTTTAGATTGTAATATGAATGTGCAAAACCCCAAATTAAGAAATCTTCCTAAATGCTGCTGTTAGAACTTGATTTTTATTTTAAATTTTAATTATTTTTTCCATCATTTTAAACTTTACATGGCTTGACGATAATCAAACCCTGGGAATTTAAAAATCAGTTCTTTGGTATACATCAGTGGCAACCATTTTTTAACTCACTAACTAATAGGGACAGCAAAGAGAAAAATGGGAGCCCCCAAATAAATACATTTTATTAATTGTTGCAATAGTGATACTGTAACCCTGTAACCCGGCACTTTCGAGCTGGGATAAGGGACACTTCATCTTAACTAATTAATAGATAACACTTCAAAATTCTGTAAAGCATGGATCCTCAACATTTTTCAGGCCAAGGACCCCTTAGCTGAGAGAGAGACGGAGCAGGAACCTGGGGGTCCTGAACACCCTGTTGAAGACCAAGTATCAAATTAAACACAAACTAAGACGATTTTTGTATGGTTACTGTAATAATGTTTTTATCCATTTATGTTACATTTTCATAATTAATCTAAAGTACATCCCCTCTTCCTAAGTGTCTGTATATACTAAGAGCTGCAACAATATTCAGGGGGCCCTGAGTGAGCCAGAGCAATGGCTTGCTGTGTAAGTAGCCTAGAGGTGCACAAAGCTTTGCCAAAAAAGAGCCACATCATACAAGTGTTTTCTTGAACAAGCCACACGTCACTAGCCTTTTCACTGGTGCATAGAGCAGGTTAGGACATTGTCTTTCGGAAACATTAAAAACAATCTTATGTTTGTTTGTTCATATCACATCCAGTTAGTAAGAAGTGTATTTGCATATTATCTTACTCAAAATATGAGGCGACTAAAAAATGGCAAATATATTTTCAGTTTTGGCAACCAAAAGCTGATGTATGGTTGCCAGCCTGGCAGTCCTTTTAAAAAGTTAGTGTTGAAACCTGTTTAATCACAGTGTAATGTGGAGCTTTTAATAGATTTCAGCTGTCCCTTTAAGGAAGAAGCAGATCTCATATCAGCAAAGGTCAGACGTGACTCTTTTAATTTAGAAAGCTTATATTTAAATCATAGACTATATAAGAATTTAATGCTTATTCAAGATTAACGCTGACCATGTGTGCTTTGACACCAAAGTTGTAGCTCAGTACTTTGGCAGAAGTTTGCTTGAAAGTGGTTGGAATTCTGCTTATAGAAAGCAGAGTAGTGGGAAATGTTAGCCGGCAGATGGTTTCTGAGTTGTGCCTGACCTCATGTGCTTTTGGAAGGCATATTGTGATCAAAGCTCAGCAGCTAAGCTCTGCCTAGAGACAGATATGTTTTAAATGCATAGCCATGGGCCACTTACACAAGCACACAAATATGTATGCACACTGGCATGCAAAATCACATACAGGCTTTACACTAAATGGAATAGCTTGATTTACGCTCATACACAACAGAGTGTGGGATGTGTTATTGGTCTGAGCACACCTATCGTCCACAGACAATGATGTAATCTTTCGTGACACGGATCACCAGAGAAAAGAGAACAAGAGCGATGGAGGGTGGAGGAAAATAAAAGGAGAGGAAGACAAGGCGGTGTAGAGGCGAGCCAGGGAGGGTGTTGTTGGGGAGCGAGGTGGGAGCTCGGATGAAGAGTGCTGCAGTGTCATTGATTTTAGAGTGGTTGTTTTGCAGTGTTATTGTTGTTATGCAGATCAGTTAAAGGGTTGTGGATAAAACAGACAGCCTGGTAAAACCTGGTAAAAATCACCTGTAGTCCCTCTTTCAGAAAAGTCAAAGTTGAGAATGTGTGTTGTGTCCTACGCCTCGCAATCTGGATGTTAACATGTATGTAGAGAGCAGAGAGAGAGAGTATCTGTATAGATACAGGGGGAACAGACGCCACAGCAAACTAAAGTAAACAAGACAGCAAGACAGATGAAACTCTTACTCTAGCCAGAGTACAAAACTGAAACCAATGGTGCTCGTTTGGTTTGAATGAAGACAAGCAGGGCATCTTTATAGGAGGCTCCAGCTTGCTGCAGAACATCTGTTCTTTCTATCAGACAGACAGACTGCTGGGAACACCTGGCATACGTGCAGCGTCCCTGCTCTACTTACAATGCTGTTTGAAGTACATTTTCTCTATTTAACTATCAGTCGAAAAGGTAGCAAATCAGGCTCTTTATTATAAACTGCATGCACATTATATTTGTGAGCTCAGTCTTCACAATAATAATAAGAGGAAGAATTTTAGAGCTTACAAAGGTATTACTTATTTCAGCATTACTGCAGTAGATTGTATTATATGCAGTTGCCTTTGTTGTATCCTAATTAGGTCATCAGAAAAAATGTTGCCATTGTATGTTTCTGCAAACCAACAATACGCTATATTTGCATGTTATTGTGTTGAAGATTTAAACTTAAACTTATACTTTAACTTTACGTTTCAACAATGCTTAGGTTAACATATGGTTAGGTTTAGGCACAAAAACCTCTTGACTTTGGTTAGAAAAAGATTTCATGACAAAAAAAACGCTTTTCATGGCAGAAAAAACAGTGATGTCTCAGAAAAAAAACAACAACTTTTAGTGCCTAAAAAGCTGCTGGAAAAACAGTGACATATCACTACAAAACATCCACTTTGATGCTTGAAAGGCCGCTGGAAACATAGCAATGACTCGCTAAATCACAACAGGTTTTGTTGTTTGTTGGTCTCGAACAATGCTCTGCAGCAGTCTGCAGCTTGGCAGGCATCTCCCCGAGGTGTCACACCATCCACCATCCCCTCCACCTCCCGATGACAAAGTCAGCTCATTCACTACAAACGATAATATGATATGTACGAAATGCACAATTGTAACATATTTGTGGTTTGCAGTGATCCACAATTTCAACATTTTTTTCTGGCAACTGGGCTGCGTTTCAACCTGTTTGCCTCCTCCAAAAGACTCCTCAACCGATACTAAAATCCCAACTTTACTGTAGCTTTTCACCTGTACTGACCCGCACAGATCTGTTTATATCCACACAGCAGAGACCCCACTTATGCATACAGTACAGTACCACGGCCTACTTTAAATCTCAACACTGCATGTATTATTACTAGGTAGAAATAGCAGCAAAGCAGCAAAAATGCCCCAGAAAAAAGCGTCATTAAATTGCCTCATGCAACAGGATGCTGCTATTGCAACTGAAACTGCAACTTATTTCACACTGCGCTTTGTTAAAAAAAAAAAAAAGTCATGATCTCGGCATTAATGTGCAAGCTTGCATTCATTAGATGCCAAGGGCTTGTAAAAATGGCTTTGTAAATGCAGAAACTGAGCCAACAAATTCAAGTGTAGGAAATGACTTTGAAATGAGTTTTAAAATCTGGTAATGTTATACTGCCAAATCTCACCTTCCTGTAATTTTAAGAGGCAGTACCAATGAAGAGGATTGCTTGATCGTTCTACCCAGTACTGTGTTAAATCACTTTTGTGTTGTGACATTTTAGTCTCCAGCTATGTAGACCAATGCTGCAGTAAAACCCCTCAGCCCATTAAGGCGCAAGAAAGATTTTATGAAAACAGCTAATGAATCACTTCACTTCCCTCCTATTAGTTTAAATGAGGCCAACCGAAATGTTACATCTTCCGATGTGTAACAAATGTACCGTGCTTTTAATGGAGACATCTGAGCTTTACATGCATGAGAGGAAACCTTCGTAAAGAGCACAGTTGCTGTGTCACCTTCAGCATTTTCACAAAGGCACTCACTTGAAGATGCGGTGTATTTGTTCATACTGATACTGTATGCAGCACATGCAGATGCGTAAAGTCTTGCATTGCAAAAAGGAAGAGATAGATCTGTGTGTTTTGACATTAATGTGCAGTGGTTGGATGTGACTATTAATAATTTACATGCAGTATCTACAACTCCAAGTCATTTGTTCGCAGTTGGTAGCAAATATCCAGACCTCACACCCCCTTCTGACCCTCAGGGCTTCAAGGTACATTCACAATCCATTGATTAAGTATTAATCTAAGGCATTACTAGCAAAGGCTTATATGATGTGCCCACCCTCCAGTAGCTGCATTGTGCTACTTTGCTAACTGCTCTGGTGGTGAGAGGGAAGCCTTTAGTCACGGTCTGAGTAATCTGTTTCTGTGGTGGGTGGCTGCTGGACTCTTTAATTGGACAGTGGGCCTTTGGTAGGCCCACACTAGAGGATATCGGCCCTCACAGGGTCCATCAATAAGCTGTCTGCAGCTTTGCTCCTCTTGTCTGACTCCAGTGTGCTGTTTGTGAGAGAAAGGAAGAAAAACAAAAACAGATGAAGCTCGAAAGGCATGGAAACAGAAGGTCTACTCGCACACGTGCAAAAGTGGGTGAATGTGAGTGTGCGTGTTGTATTTACATGTGACTGTCGGGTTGTGTTCAAAGGCAAGCAGCAGTTAGGGACTAAGATCTGACTGCGTCTTAATTACGCTGCCTTCTTGCTAAGGGCTGGTTTTCTGGAACAAGAAATTTGACCTCAGGCAGTATTACAGTTATGCTAATTTTCATCTTCAGTGGGAAATGTAAAATCCTGCTCTCAGCGCCTTGTCACAGCAATTTAAATGCCGTAGTCTTCAGGCCAGTTAGGGTCTTTCTGGAAATTCAGTCTGCAGCTGGCATTGTGTTTCGTGTTATTGGAGTCAGGTCTTCACAAGAAAAGGAGAGAGAAGGAGAGAAGAGAGAGATGTGGCTCTTTCTCTTTGCGGGGTAAAAGGCTAATCTCCCATTTCCCATTACAGTTCCATGGTTTGTAGACGGACACTTTAATCCACTGTGGCACACATTTCCATTTACAGGAGTGACTGTGCTGTAGGCTCTCCTAATGCGTTTGGCTGCCGTGACTTAGAGTGGCACAAACTTTTTAGCATTTGTTCTTAAATCCAGACTTATTGTAAACTCAAGATGCACAATATAAGACGACTCGAAAGTAATAAGAGCAGACATCAACCTTTCAGAAGGCTTTTACCATATATTTTATTTTCTGTTTTCTGTTTCTGGGATGCCCACAAGCACTTTCATAGAAGATCAGCAGTCTAACGGCAGAGAAATCTCTGAGAGATAAATATCCATGAAAAATAACTTATTAAAATCTGGATACAATTTATTTTACCCTTATCCACATATGGATGCGAGATTACAATCTTGATTGCATGTCTCTTGGTCTTCCCTGTGCTATGCCATCAGTCTGTCTTTCCTCTTACCTTTTCTTGAACCTAACCTTACCTGACCCCAACCAGATCATCTCCTCGACGCCTGTCCTTAACTTAACCTAAGACCTAACCCCAACCACAGTGGGCAAAACATAAGGGGAACATTCTTCAAAAGGGAAAAAGACATTGAGGAGGGAGAATTCTGTTAACTGTAATATTGATTTCTTCCATTTTGCCATTTTTAAATGTCTTAATACAATGCTGCGCTATCCCCATGATCTCTGATGGCATTGTTCCGTTTCGTCGATATCCTTGACAACCACAAATGTGGAAGGAATTAACACAGAGTACAGACAGAAGGCTCCATCTGTGTATAGTATCCTGATGTAATAATACATTCATGACACAAACACATGTATGACTTGTATTGATATGGATTGCCCGTGAGTTTGTAGTTTTGCGTCACTCATACAGGTTATTTAGTGGTTGCACTGATTGGGGATCTGATGAACCATACTACGGTGAGTTACACTTTCTGTATCGTGTTTAAAATGTTTGAAGGGCTTTCTTCCTGTCACTTTGGATGTGACATGAGAAGGACAGATCCTCTGTGTCACTTTAGCTGGCAGTATCACAGGGGCCACACCCTGTTAGTGGCTTTTTCCACAGATCACTTACTGACCTTGTGTCTCTTGGTGAGAAGTGAGGTTGTGTTTGAGAGTTAAATACATTTCCAGGGATGATAATGCTGATCTGTCAGCTGGTAATGCAACCCATGGAAAGGTGTTGCTAACATGCTAAACTAAGACTCTGAAAAACAGTACCATGATTATAAGCGTGTAATCGTTGTTCTGAGTACATTAACATGCTTTCAAGTACAGTTTTATAGAGTTACTAGCATGGCTTTGTATATGATATTTATTAGCTATCCACAATAAACAAGACACATAAGGTGTTCAACTATTAATGGGGTTCCCATCACAAATTCATCTTAAAATGAGAGACTCACCGGCTCATTCATCGTTGCAGATTTTATGGATTGTGTCAGTCAGGTCTCAGTGGTGAGTGATGGCGTTTTGTCCTGCAGTCATAATTACTTCTGACAGATGGATAATAATTGTTAAGAAGAGTGTCTCCTGTGTGTAGCTACATTAAAACTGAGAGGAGATAGTCCAAGTGAAGGGGGAAATCACTTTGGGATTCTCCTCATTAATTTCCATTCGTCTGATAGCTCAGCACCCCAGCTCTCATTTCTGAGTCATACTTGTTCTCAAATTGCTGTAAAAGAGGGTTAAAGGCTGTTGTGTCTTTTTTTACCAATTCAGTAAGGTCGAATAGGAGCGAACTGAAAGATTAATGTGTATGTACATGCAACAGTACAGTTTAAGTGTGTGTTGGAGCGTAGGCACACTTCAGATGGAACTGATTAACCCAAGATGTCTTGAAGTCAAGATGTTTTGTAGTCAGTCATTTTAAAAGTGTATGCTCATATGAGTGCATTTGGGCACATAATTAATCAGTGAACTTACACTGTGTGAACATTGTGTTGCACTGTAAACTCGCAGCGCTGATATCCTCCCCTGAGATCTTCTATCAAGCTTTAGAAGTTCTCTGTTTCTAATCTGTGAACTGGCATGTCAGATTTTAAAGTTATCTTTGTACTGGGAGCTTTTGTTCCAGTTTTCTTTTGTAACTTCAATACTAATACTGAAATGAACAAGCTGCAATAGCCTAGATGTTAAAGATGTGGTCTTTGGAGATTTGAGATTGGAGCTCTACTCTGGAGAAAGTTAAACACCCTCCCTTTCTCTCTCCAAATATCTTTGAGTATCTGCCTTAAGCTTCTGAACCTCCAGCTGCGCCACTGGAGCTGCTTAATAGCTGATATAGTAAAGACAGTGCTTTCGCTGAACAGCTGTAGGTTTAAGTTGGCGAGAACACTGAATTTTGAAGCAAGGTGTTTGTGAGATGTGTGTGCTGTCAAGCTTCCCTGAATCATTAAAGGTTAAAAACCAGGAGTCTGATCAATACATCTCTGGGGACAAGGTCTGGGTAGACTGCTGTGGCTCTGATGAGCAATACAAGATCTCAGGACTCAATAACACACAGCACAACACAAAGCAGAAGGAAGCAAACTCTGCAAAGTGTGAAAGCTATATTCGCCAGGATCTTGGTTTAAACTCCAGACTGCAGACTGTGGTGTTTCAGGCCAGGCAGAAGGAGCATCTGGCTGCTCTGATTTGCAGTAATTTCCACTGGAGCGTGCAGGAGAGGTTCTGGAGGGAAGAGCAGCAGAGAAGGTGTCAGCTGTTTGGCTGAGAGACCTGTCCTTAAACTAAGTGTCTTCTTGTTTTCTACTCTACTTTATTCCAAAAACAGTGGGACAGGTGACAGACTGCATAGACCACAGTGATTCCCCTGTGTGTCTTATACAGCAGCAAGGACTGGAAATCACCAGATTTGAAAATTTTGCAATATGCTAAGTATTGCATTAAATAAATTGGGATATATTGCTATCAATACATTTTTTTTCGAGTGTAAATTATATCCACAATGGAAAACTTTGTCAACATCTGTTTTATCAAATAAGGTAATAATATTTTATGTAATAAAAAAATTATACTTGGCACCTGTGTAGCAATATAATATTGTCATGCAAAAAAGCAAAAAAAAATTGTGGTAGAATGCAATTTTAAACCCCCCCCCCCCCCCGCTAGCAGCAGCACTGTGTTGCAGCAAAAATGAGCATCAGTAGCGCTGATGTATAAAAATACCCCCATATGGAATTAACTTGCTGTCTCTACTTAAGCAGCCAAAGCTGAGGACTAGCAAGGATTATAAATTGAACAACCAGATAAGGGTGCTCCACTCAAACTGGCCACTTGTCGTTATCACCTGATAAATGGTATGATAAATGAAGGCCGTTCAGAAGAGTGGATGAGATGATGCAAAACATGCAAGACAGTACATGCCTCTTATAAGGGTTCATTGGTCTGTTGGTTCTGAAAAACTGTTGCTCACACTGAACATTCATGGCCTACTGCTAACGTGATGTCCAGCCTTGATGTCACATGGCTCACAACGCTTTTGTAGGGGCTGTGATACACACGCCTATACACAGTTTTCTGACAGTGTTTACATTTAGTTTTATGTCCTGTATTTTGCCCTCATTGATATGTCATCTTTTTGTAAAGTGGCTCTTTCTCATCTGCATTTGGGGTGGTTTTGTCTCCAAAACTTGACACACAGGGTTGATTAGGGGAGAGCGGGGGCAATTGTAGCAGTTTTTGGTTTTGATGTCATTACTCAAAAACCTCTTGAACTATTTGGATACAGTTTTTATGTTTTTTGTTAGTAACTTGTATCTGTGTCCTACTTAATAGTCAACCAGTTGTTTTTATGAGCAATAGTCAATATTGATTGAAAAACTAGATGTCAAATGTACATCTTCTCCTACGTGCAGGAGCAATTCTAACAGTATAAGGGATATTGGAAGCATTTTTATTGAACATCTACAACTATGTTCAGATATCTCAGATACTTCAGCACGGCTGACGGCAAAAATCCTAAGGGACACACTAAGCCAGCTTTTCTCCATTCATTTGGATGGCACTTCAGATGGAAGGTTACCAGCAATAGAAGTGCCTTTTAATACATTTCTTTTGAAAATGTATCATTATCTGTTAAGTTGGCTTCAATGGTGCTCTTAATTCCTTTTACAAAGGCGTTTGATTTTGTGTGTGTACATGTCAAAGAATGAAAATGAAGCTTTCAGCATTTTATCTACCACAAGAGGCCCATCCATCTGTTTAGCAGGATCAGTTATTGGGAAGTTTCCTACTTTACTGCTCATTTTCTGATAAAAGATTTTGGGGCTGCACGCACTAGCTCCCACTGTGAGAGAAGTGCACATTATCTGACCTTTTGCCATGGATTTAGAAACGGCAGTGGAGGCTGGTTCCTGCAAACACCCGCTGTTGAAACTTTGCCTGCTTCCGCCACGGCCCGCCATAATTAGATTCCTCTGCCAAAATACCTTTTTTTTCAATGAAATGCTCAGTAATTGCTTGGCTCGCCATCACAGCTGCTCATATTTTCGAAGATGCAACTGTTCTTGCAGAAAAATTACAGAAACATTGCCCCGGTTTCAGGGAGGACATGTAATGCAACATCAGCCACTTGTCAGCAGAAACACAAATTACTGTCAACACATGAAACAAGGCAGTGCCATCAAGGCATAGAAGGTGTGTCCCTGCAGTTCCTACCTGCTGCTCTGCTGCAGACTATTTGTGCTGTTTACTCCCTCCACCATCACCCCCTCCTCCTGCGAAGTTCCTGTCGTCTGTTTCTGGAGGCGTTTCTCTTGCAGCTATGTCTTCCACATCTCAGTGATATGTGTCTGCTTTGCTCTGTTCTGACACCCCTGGGGTTTGATTGTACTCCCCGCTGAATCATTAGCAGGCTGCTGGAATTCATGCAGGGAACACCCCCAGAGAGCAGAACCTGTACCGCAAAATATAACCGTATAACCACTGGTACAACAATTGTTTTAACTCCATAATGAGATGTAAAATTCCTGGCTGAATCTAGGTTAGACTTTCCAGTAGAGGTGGTAATTACATAGGGTTGGGTGACATTACAGCTAGGTTGCATCACTGTTGCTGTTTTAGAAATACCATATGTAAGCTGTGCAGGAGGTACAGTACACTCTGAAATGTTCTGTACAGTATCTGCATCACCTTCCTCTGTCTGCTCCCATCTCTATTGTTACATCCTGGTCTTATATATTCACATGCATGCTAAAAACAGGTTATATGGGCACTTTTTCCCAAGTGAACCCGGTGCCTCCTTGTTGTCATGGAAATGGAAATATTGAAGTTATAGCAGCTTGATGAATGCCACATGGCATTTCACTGTTGTAGCTGCATAATAAAAATGATAAGCATTTAACCTATGCAAGTATTGTTAGCTAATGTAGGCCAGTTCATTATCTGACTACAGTCCTCTCATATAGTGGCCTATCATGAGTCACAGTGACCTACAAGATGTCCAGAGAGTTTCTACATCAACCAAACACGTCACTGAGCTCAGCAGGGTCTGATTATGCCCTTCTCTGTATTTAAATGCTTTTGTCTGGTGTATGGATGCTGGGTGCAAGCTACAGGGGAGACTGGCTCCTCTGAATAAGACATTAACTCCCATGAAAACATGATTTATGATATTGTGTGTTTGTGTGTGTGTGTGTGTGTGTGTGTGTGTGTGAAATTAGGCTATAATTGACATATGCTGGTTTGTTGATGCATGACCCTTGCATTCAATGCCTCAGTTCTACAAAAAAGTTAATGTATTCATCTGTATTTGAAGGGTAACTTTAAAGGTCCAGGTTTTTGATTTAAGGGGATAGATGTTTTCCTCACTGTGAAATGACCAGACAAATAAGAATCGTTTGGTTTCATTTACTTGAATGAGCCGCTTATATCTACAGAGGGAGCGGGTCCTCGTCTATTGAGTCCACAATGTTGCACCACCATGTTCCTGCAGTAGACCAGAAAATACAAACCAAAAGCTTGCTCTTGATGGGGCTATCCTTGTTTTTGTGTCGGCACCGTAGAAGACAATGTTGGAAGCCCAACCTGCAATCCTCACTGCTAGAAGACACTAAATGTTCCTAAATCCTACACACTATTGCTTTAAGGTTGTTACACCATTACAGGTTGTTTTTGATTCAATTCATTCATACATTTGTGTAGCTCTCAGTTTGCGCACTGTGTGCATGTTAGTTTGATTATTGATCATTTGATAGCAAGCCAGAGGATATTGGGGTCAGCTTTGGTCATGTCCAAGCACTTTAAAAGGTATAATCTTTTACATTTCAGTAAATTAATAAACTCCGGCTTAACAGGGTTAACAGGAAACAGTGAGCTAAAATTACAATCAAGGGCTGGATTAAAAACATGTAGTGTTTACTTTTGAGTATTTGAACCAAGCACAGGAATGGCGGAGTCTGCCACTAACAGTAAAAATTATGAATAATAATAATAATTATTATTATTCAATAATTCAATAATAATAATAATAATAATGATGATGATAATAATAATTTTTATTGTCATTGTTATTAGTATAAATAATAGTGATAGTGAAGATAAGGGTAATTATAATAACGATATTAACTTCATTTATATAACAACTATAAAAACTGCTGCTTTGACAAGTGCTTTGACAAACAAAGCAAAAGCAGAAATTGGACAGAAGGCAATGCAACAACAGAAAGGCAAACAGTCCTGCTGAACAAAGGAAAGACAAAACTAAGGTAGAGTGAGGATAAAATTAAAAGAGTCAGGATAAAATTAAAACAAGGGGAAAAAATTGGAAGACGCTGGGGCAAAATGTCAATTAGAAAATAATACAAAGAAATAGACCAAAAACAACAAAAGCAATAAAATCACAAATAAAAGAAATTAAAACATAAATAAAAGTAGTAAAATGAATACAAATAGATATGTAGTCAGATAATTTAAATAATAATCATTACAGTCAATTACATGTAGTACTTTCACTATTAACTCGCTGGACCTACAGTGTTAGATGTCCCTGTCTGCACTAACTTGTTAGTACACTCAGCACACCTGGAAACTGGAATCGAGTGAATGGAAAATGCTACCGGTCAAGAATCCTGCATTTTACCTGCTGTCCATATTTTCTTTTCACCCTTGACCAAACTTAATTTAAACAGTGTTCAGCTTGTTCAGAGCTTTGGTCTGTTCTGTCATCTGTATAATGGAACATTGTGTCCCAGTGAAGATGCCAGGTTGTAGGCTGAAAACGTTGACATATGGCTGTACATCAACCATATTTTGCCTCTCTAAACCAGCAAACACAGGAAAAAAGGGAGAGAAGCAGAAGGTCAGACACATGGAGCAGGCATCATGTGGGGAAGGGTAGGGATCTGTGTGTGTGTTTGCAGTTAGTCAGACGAGTGGCAAGCTTTTTTTGTAAACGGCGATACACTTGTTATCTCAGCAGTGTTTGTCAGTTTTATTTCACCGCTGTGCTATTTACATCTTTTGTTTGTGTATGAGTGTGTGTGTGTGTGTGTGTGTGTGTGTGTATGTTCATGTCCACCCCCATGCATGCTCCATATGAGCACGCAGAGTGAAAGGAAGTGGACCGTCACATGAGCATGAATAAAAGAATTGCATTGAAGCTTGAAAACAGTTTGATAAATCGAGACTCGCTCTGAATGTCGATGCGGCTCAGCTGTGTCCTGTTTGCCTTCTCCCAGACGCCGGTGTACAACCACCTGTACCGCAGTCTGATATTGCTCTGTCACACTTCAGACATTGAGGTAAATCTCTCAGGGTTTAGCCAAGCTGAACCAAACCGTCTTTTGTATAAATCACTCTCGGGCTGCCTTGAAGGAACTGAGGAGCTCTGCTAGCTTAGGCTGCCCAGTCTCCTCTTTGGTCAGAGGGTGTTTGTGCCAATGTGACCTGACAAGGGGGGAGAAAATATGTCTTTTAGCAGGCTGAGGCTATAATTAGCACAGTATGTGTCTTTGGTCTGTACACAAGGTCAGAAGAAATGCTGGGCAGTGAGCAGCAGCAAGTAGTCTCTCTTACCTCTGAATATATTGTGATGCTCACCTGATAGCAGGCTTTGTGGGTCACGTCAATATGGCTGTAATCTTCAT
Source organism: Plectropomus leopardus (assembly GCF_008729295.1). Lineage (NCBI taxonomy): Eukaryota > Metazoa > Chordata > Actinopteri > Perciformes > Serranidae > Plectropomus > Plectropomus leopardus. The sequence goes on from NC_056474.1 coordinate 21,583,155, forward strand.
ATTTATCATGACTGTTTCAGTGTTGCAGATGATACTGATAATGATACTGATATTAAACAAAATGACGACTGGTGGTGGATTAGGGACATCATGTGGTTTATCAAAGCCACTTTTCAGTTTAGTTTTTTTTAAAAACTTAATTCATCAATCAAGCAGGTTTGCAACAGCAACAGCAGACAAACAATTGATTCACACACAAAATCTGTCTAAAAATACAACATATGATACAATATTGGAACTGACTGGCTGTGGGTTAAATGACGATAACCCTCTGGAGTGCAACAGACAGTATTTTGGGAGATCCAGAGTTGCAAGCGGATACCTAGGCCAAGCTTTCATCTTCAGTGTGCAGCTAATTCTAACTGTTCTCTATAGACAAATAAACAAATAAATGCAGATAAATTTTAATTCAAGTCAGTTTTATTAAAAAAAAAACCATTATCACAAATCACAATTTGCCTTAGAGGGCTTAACAGCATCCCACTGCCAGCTATACCTTACAGCGACCAAGGAAAAACTCCCCCAAAAAACCCTGTAACAGAAAAAAATGGTAGAAACCTCAGGAAGAGCGACTGAAGAGGGATCCCTCTTCAAAGACGTGGACAGACATGCAGTAGATGTCGTAAAGAACAATAAAATTACAGTAGTATATGACAAAATGATACAAAGGAAAGAAAGAAAGAGAAGGAGGGAGATGGGGAGGAGAGATGCACAGCAACAATAATAATAACAATAACATAACAAAAAAAAGCCAACAGAAAGCTCAATCGACGTCAGATAATAGCAGACGGGTTCCGAGATTACATTACAACCAATGCGCTGCTCACCTGCTGCTCAAACTTAAATGTTCAATGCAACTGGGACTACAAACCGAAACCCAAAAAGCCAAGTCTGCTCTGATGGCTGGGTCTTTCGCATCTCTGCGCCTCTGCACCATCACTGGGGGAGAATGACTTTAACAGAGTACAGAGGCACTTTCTGCCATAAAAAACACCAATTAAAATTTCTAAATCAAAACTTTTGCAAGTGGACATGTTGCAGTAGGAGTATAACAACAACAACAAAAAAAAAACAGGGAGAAATTAACAACCTCTGCGACCAAGGTCACACAGGTACATGTTCCTCTGATGTTAGCATGTAGCTGCATGTGACAGAATATTGATACTTGCAGTAGCATGCGTGGAGCAGATGAGTATATAAAGAAATTCATTACGAGTTAATGTCTGCTTGCCTCAAAAGTAAAAAAAAAACAACTTTGGAAACAGAGTATTTAGAACGGTTTGAATGAATAACAGGGATTACTTGTACTTTGAAACTTTTGCCACTTTTAAAATGAGCATCTGATACTGTAACATTATGACAGACAATAAGGAAAATCATAGCAGGTCTCCTTTTAATTTGTTTTATTTATGTAGCTCTAAATTACCTTCAGTTTTGATACAGCAAAACAAGAACTGGCTGTGTTATGTAGACTATTACATTTAATTAATTTTGCAGGCCAAATTGGGTTTAGAAGGGTAAGCAGTCTGGGGCCTTACTTACCTAATTCTATATTTAACATTTGATTTGGTCCGAAAGGGCAAGAAGCCACAGCAATAGATAGAGAGATTTAATCTGTAGATGCCATTACTCTGTGGCTCTGTGTTGCTAGATCAATACTCTATCAATCAGCGCTAAGTTAGAGCTCAGTCCCATTTGGCTTTTTGTCTTCCTGTTGGTTTCAGAGGCTCACTGCTCTCCACACAGGTCTGACTGACGGAAGACAGATACTTAGTGTCTTCCAGATAAGGGGATGGATCAACAGGAGAAATGACGTACTCACACTAAGGACACCTTTAATTCACATATGTGCTGCTTCTACTGCAGGTATACAATTACAGAGATATATTTAAATATAATTAAATCGAAATTGAACACTTCTGCCTGTGCATCTGGCACTTTCAGCAACCCGCAACACACAAATTAGCTTAATTAGATTCTATAATCATTCGCAAAAGCAATTTCAAGAACAGCTTGTCCCAAGTCTTGTTGATGCCACGCTGTATTTTGTATGCTACCATGATATCCCATTAATTTTGGAAGGTTTAGTCATTTGCATACCGGTATAAGCCAACAGGATACATTATGTTTCCTGCTTCGACAACACTCCCCTACTTCACTCCAAGCTAATGAGGCCATTTGTCTTTTAATGCCCAGGAGAATGTGCTTATCACTGCATTACCTATTAAGCTTCTCGTGGCCTCCAAATGGAAGGAGCTGTCATTAATATCCTTCATGGTTCAAAAAAAAAATTAAAAAAAGGTTCTTCAAGGGGTTAGGGAGTGTGTGTGTGTGTGTGAATGTCTGATGATTGAAGGCTGTCTGCTGCTCTGCTCTTGAACATCACTGAATGATTAAGTGAGCTCAGTTCTTGACAGGATGCATTAAAATCATACATACATCCAGGAGCCTTCTGCTCACATGTACGTATTCACATTAAGGTACGTTTTTGAAGCTTGAATGAGGAAAGAAGGTAAGGCCTGCTTACTTACTCCATGCCACACAAATTTATTCAAGACAACGTTTCGATCCTACTTGGATCTTCGTCAGGTCAGATTTTGACATCAGGTAGTGTTTTGACCTGACAAAGATCCAAGTGGGATCGAAACTTGAATAAATTTGTGTGGCATGGAGTAAGTAAGCAGGCCTTACCGTCTTTCTTCATTCAAGTTTTTTTCAAAAAGCTTTGCACCTACGTGATGGGTCTATAACCATTCTTTTTCAATGTTTTTGAAGCTTCTCATTTGGTACCAATATTTATTACCTTACACGAAATTCTAAGTGCTATATCTTAGGCAACTGGACTGGCTTAAGTTTCCTGAAACTCAAAAAACTCAACAACACCCTAAACAAATACTTAAGGTATAGGTTTTCTGATACGGACACTCAACTAAACCGATATCACCAAAAGTATGCAAGTCTTCAGCCTTGGTTGTGACTTTGTGAGGCCGTACTTACAGTAGTCAGCATGCTAACAGGCAAACAATGACAAAGCTAAAATGATAATGTAGGCCACAATGTTAACATGTTCACCATTTTCGGTTTAGTGTGTTATAATGCAACACTAACAAGCAAGCTAAGAATGTCATTGGTTTTGTGGGTTTATTAACAGAAAATTACATTAATTGACTTTATTAAAGTAAATTAGGTAAGGTCTATGAGCTATAGTTACATATTTATCTCATAAATATTATATACTCAGTTTTATTTTTTTAATTACAAAATTGGTAATTGTGTGTCTACACACACATCTGTCTATCTGTCTATCTATCTCAGTGTGTCACAGAAAGAACTCATGTGGCTTCACATGAAACTCCCACATCTTCTTTAATAAACAGTCAAAAGCACAAGCCTGCATACATCAAAAAATAAAGGCTAAAAGTTAACTAGGTGCATTTCAGCAAAAAACATGTGAGGACCAAGCTGAAAATAGATATGCTAACAGTGGGTGAAATAATTACAGAGTTGAAAAAACTGACAGAACATTCTTTATTTTGAGCCAATTTACTTTTGAATTAAGTTTGGATTAATTCATCAACTTTCGCACCGTATTTTAATCACACATTGAATGATGAAACATTTTGAATTTGCAGTTGCTTTGAATTTGCTGCCACTGGATGGCTTATTCTCCATGGCAACAGTGGCCCAAAGTTTGTGTGTATTTTAGTATTTTAATATCTGTCACTCAGTATCTGCTCTGAGACGCTGGGGGCATCTCAGAGCAGATATTGAGTGACAGACTCATTGTACATATTTATTTTTGCCTTACCCATACTTAAAAAAAAACAAAAAGAAATTTGTAAACAAAAAGGGAAATACCAAGTCTGGACCAAAATGGAGGACTGACTGACTAACCAACGACCCTACAGACTGACACTGTCATCCCTATATTGCCATATAGTTTGGTTGAAAAGGGTAAAAGCTAGCAGCTTTTCGGAGCAGGATGAGGCAGATTTCATTGCAGGTTTTACACTCTGACACCTAAACATCAGTCAAATCAGTTTGGGAGCAAAGCTGACATCTCCATATATGATTTGATTTAATCTGATTTATTTTGAACACGTAAAAAAGAAAAAAAAGAAAAAGAGAAATGATTATACGAACAAGCAGACTGAAAAAAATAGTTTTTACAGACAATGAAAAACATAAAGCAGAAGAAATGGTCAAACACGATGACTTGGTTTATGTATTCGAACAGTAGTGAGAACAGTACAAACTTATTCAATCTCACTCCTTCTCCCATAAATCAGTGAATTTAAATTTATCAGCTTTCTTATTAATGTAAGACCTATACTCTAATTATTTAAACATATATGCATACACCCACATACCCAAAATCAAATATCTACAAATCTACATCATTATTTACAGAAAAAAAGGAAGATAAACGAGGAAAAAATAAATATTAGGTAACCAAATAATTAAACAGTAACCCCTGTAAACACCTGGTGATTGTCAAATCCCCTCTTCATCCCTGTGCCTCATAAAAAACATGTTTTTATATATTATTTTAAACTGATTTATGGTTCACTGAACCATTTTTGAATAACTCCTGGTCGTAGGTTAGTTATTTTTAGCCTTACACATTATTTGTGCCATTTGAAACTCCACGTGATCTGTACATTTTAATAATTTTGACTGTAAGACTTATGAGTTAGTGTGATCCAAATATCCAACATTGTGAATAATCTGTATTGCTATTTCTTGGAAAATAGAAAGCAAATGTATCTGAAAATCACATAAACATCAATCCAACAAAACTGCAGACCCATATTGCATATAGGTCTATCATGATCATCCACATGAATTGCATTTAAGAAAGATGAAAAGGATTAGAAGCAGTGAAAAGTTGACAACATCGGCCCCCAGAGGGAAAAGCTCCAGGTGGGGTTGTCGGAGCGTGGAGCTCCTTCCCACTGTACCTCCTCCAGGAGACATAACATGGCTGGATGAACTCCCATGTGCAGGGCCCTCATTCTGTCTGTGTCACATCCCATTTGTAATTCTCATGATAGGTGATTCACACAACACTGAGTAGCTGTTGTTTTTGTTGTTTCTTTAGATTTTTCACCAGAGCTGTTTCTCTTTGTAAAGCTGAACAGGGATACCCTCTGTGTGTGTGTGTGTGTGTGTGTGTGTGTGTGTGTGTGAGAGTGTGAGAGTGTGTGAGAGTGTGAGAGAGTTTGCATGTGCAGTGCATGTCATAGAGATTAACAGTGAGTAAGTGCTATCCCCACCATCTACTGTAATATTGCCTGTTTTTATTCAGTATTACACTTTCCATTAGGATTCCATAAAGCATTATTACTGTGTGTGTCACTCTTCATCTCTGACGCTATTACTCACTTCTGCTGTGTCTCGGCTTCCTATCTTAACGGCTCGCCTTCTTCTCATTCTCCTGTCACTTTCCCCTTCAGCCCCCCCACGAGCCTAACATTTTAAAACCTCTCCTAATTAAAACAGAAAATCATTCCAAGCAGATGGCATGAGCTGGCCTAGGTAATTATTGCCAAGTGAACCATGGCCCCTGTAGACCTCCACTGAAATGAGTAGCAGGCTCAGTTGGACTGTATAAAAATCTCTCAGATAGGAGGTGCACACCGTGGGCACATCTGACCTGCAGAGGCCATGCACCGGAAGAGCGGAAGATTTTTAAGGTCTTTGTCATGAGATCAAATAAAATCTTAAGCACAGTCTTAACCAGCATGGTCTCAAATCTGCCCCAATCTCTCATTTTGTTCATCTCATGGGAGTCAAATTAATTAATTAATTGAATAAGAATTTTAATGTGTTGTATCTTCCAGGATTTGTCAGATCGCATGAATCTAATTATTCTGTTGCCTTTAAACCTGCGATAAAGCCTCAGGGTCTCTCGGTGTGTCTCTTCTCTCTTACAGCGCCACACCTACTTGCATGAGTGATAAATGGGTTTTGAAAATATGCATGTGTTAGGCGAATACATGTGGGCTTGTCTTTGTTACAGTTTGTTTCTTTTTGTAATGTGAGCACACCACTAATGAGTTTATACACTTGAGGGAGGTGTTGGTTAAAAGGATGTCACAATGCTCGTTTGCTCCATAATCATCTGTCTTCACCTTTAACAAAGGCCCACATTCCTGCTCTCTAATGAGGACACAAGTGGCACTTAACCGGCACTGCGGAAAACCTACGCTCTTTTATGTGATCTAAAAAAAAAAACTCTTATCAAAATGTGTTTATTATTTTTGTCGTGGCAAACTTAGAGGCTTTTGGTTTCGAGAAGGGAGAGACCTGGAGGAACAAAGGGAGGAGGGGAGATGTTTGTCTTAGGGGTTTAATGAGGTCAGTTCATTACGTTTTGTAGAAAGAATGTTAATTTACATGTTTGGAGTCAAACAATGGTCACTGATTGTGGTTACAGGCAGAAAACACACATCCTATTAGTGCGACGCTATTAAAACACTTCATCATCATGGCGTCAACATGCCAACATAAGCTGTTATCGGTTTGACTTTGGCACTCTGACATAGGAGATAATTGAGAATGGGGCAATTAAACAAGATGTAGAATTAGAGACAAGCAGTTTCTAATCAGAGTGCTCCTCTGTGGCAGGCTATCCTGTACTGTAGCTGCTGGACTGCTGCAAAAAGACTTACAATAACATCATAGATAGCGCTTAAGTGAACTATACTGTAAATGTGAGAATTAAATTTCAGCGGGATTTTATGTGCATTGAATAACAGCAACAGACAAAGAGGTAGAAGGGTGCCAAAGAAAAGGGGCCCTTAAGCTGGAAATGTTCCCTTCACATTGTAAAATCCCACTGACAACATTTACAGTTTCACACATTGACTCATTAAAATGTCTTTTAGTAGTCCAGTCCTCAGTGTCCAGTTGTTTTGTCTACATGGTGGTACGGTTTGCAGGTGTAGTTCAGTACACTCTGCAACTCACACTAAAACAATCCAGATTGATAAAAAGCACAACAGGTTAGAGGAAAAAGTTAACAGCCTATATTGTAATTTTAGTAGTTCTTCTTTATAATGTGTCTGAGGAAAATGTTTATATTTCTAACAGCCTCATCTTTTTCCTCCGAAACTATGATGTTTCATTTCCTGTATTACATGACTTGCTTTCTATCTTGCTGCATCGTTAGCCTTGCTGGCCTCGAGACGCCAACAGAAGCGTCAATGTTGCCATTGCCTGGCAGCGGTACTCTCACAACTGATATACTTGAACCCATGTCATATGAGCTCACGATTTCTATTTGAATGCAGCAAATTAATACAGTTTAAAAGCAATTCAAATACCAAAAAGGTGTGGGGGGCAGACAAGGTTTCTGAAATGATTTCACCATTGAGAAGTAGTACTGATGAAGCATATTGACAGCAGTTAATAAGGAATGACTTATGCATTAATTTAAAGTTCTATCCAGAACATACGTCAAAATTAACTTGGTGCAGCCCTGGTTGGCTAAGATAAAGTATTACTCCTCCACAATCAAATCCCTAAACCTACTTTTTTTGCTCTTTGATACCAAGGTCAAGAAAGAGTGGGAGTTGGAGAAGTGAGAGTGGGGTTAGATTAGTATGAGCACAGCAAAGAGCGACTCAAAAAAAAAATCACTGCCTGAGCTCTCTTCCTTACAGCCCCTCAGCTAAGCTTAAGCTCCCTTCACATCTCTAAACGCTATATCTAATTTGCAGCATCAGAGCCAAGATGGGGCCAGTTTAGGAACAGTTGTGGCTGTGTAACAACACCGGAGCACTCGGCTGAGGGCCTTTTAACCAGTGATTTATTAGACCGTACTGCAGGTCCTCTCTGAGTAACAGGCTGAGGAAATTGAATGGCTCTGACCTCTGTCTGCTTCTGGCTCACTGGCCCGAGCTTGCTGCCTGGTTGCTACAGGTGGAGAGTGTTTTTTTTTTTTTTTCTGTGTGTGAAGTGCATGTTTTAGTTTGAACACCGTAGGTTTGCAAGATTTGTGTAGCAACTGTGATAAGCTCTGGGCTGTTACGTAAAAGTTTTGATCATTCTCGGTTTCCCTCTTACTGCTTAAAGAGGCCTTTTCCTGACATGTTTTTGATTTCCAATTCTCTGCACGCTTGACATGTTTATCAGCCCGTGGCCTTGCTGGCTTGTAGCTTTCTGCGGTAAACAGGTTTGGAAGGTAAAAGGTTTAACCTCCCTGAGCTCACGGTGTTCAGCAATCAGCATCCATTTCACTGCTCTCTGATGGAAAACCTGAAGGAGAGATTAGACTTCTGCAGACCAGCAGATGAAGGGGGGGAGGGGGATACAATGAATACAAGTCAAGAAAATAGGAAAAGTGGAGATAATTATTCAGGAAAAACACTGGAGATGGCTGCACAGGAGAACTGTTAGCGATAAACTTGATCTTCTCTGATGAGAGGGATGAATACTGGGATTCAGATAAGTGACCAGTTTCATGATGGAGAGAAAAACAGACTGGCTGTGCTTACTGTTATTCTCCGTTTGTGTGTTTCTCTCTGAGCAGCCAGGAAGACATGTGCCCCTGCGGAGTTCGCCTGCTTAAATGGCCAGTGTGTCCCTGGACGTTGGCGATGCGACGGGGAACCAGAGTGTCCCGATGGCTCCGATGAGGCAGAGGAGACTTGCAGTAAGTGAAACCATTCATTTGCTCTCTTCAAGGACATCTTTAAAGGATACATCCAGTCAATTTCAACTTTAGCCTTATTTTTGCAGGCATGACAATGATTGTATTATTAAGATTATACTCTCCAAAATAACCCCTTAAACTGTGTCTGTCAGGACAAGAAACACAAATGTTTCTATCTGCTGTATTGTTAACAAGTCAATGGATAACCCACATTATGTAAACCAATGGGTCCTAACAAAGCAGCAAACTTAGGGGAGGTTTACATATAATTCACCTGTTTGAATATTATGAAGGCTTACAGATCTGCATAATTTAGGGCATGGTCACCTTAAGTGACAGGTGGATGCAGTCTGTTGACACAACGTATACAGTGTTGGTTAGGTAGTATAACCATGGCGTAGGACCGGATTGGCAGAGCATGTATGTACCAGTCAGTATTTCAATGTTTGTTTTTTTTTAGTTCATAAAAGTTATTTTTAAGGTTTTGCTCACATAAAAAAGTCTTGTTTAGCGCTGGTTGTACTAAAAGACCCTCTAAGGAATCAGGTGTTCAGTTTTTTTGGTAAGTATATTTTGTTTTAATGGTTTTAAGTCTGTTTTTTTGCTGGAAAAAAATATAATTAACACTATCTTTATCATAGTTAACCAAAGACTGTAAATGCACCGAGCTATCCAAGCTAGCAGCTAGTGTTAGGGTTAGCTTCACCCTCTCGTCAAAATATGGTTACTTCTAGCTGCAAAAATGCTCCATTAAAAACCCAAACTGGAGGCTTTAAAACAATCCAGTGGGTAATGTCATGACAGTGATGTAATGATGATTTGCACTTTACGGTGCCAACCTGAGGGGCATGACCCTCAGAAGAGGTTGTGAAAATAATGTAAGTTGTTAGATGTCGACAGGGATAGGAAGTAGGAAAAACATGATTCCGTGTCATGAAATTGTTTGTTTTTCAGACTTCAAACTTTGCTTTTGTGTTGTGAAATACTGCATAGTTTTTTGTCCTCAGGCGTATATTATCTTCATCTCTTCAAGTTTAGATGGTGCAAGCAAAAAATTTAAACCGCTACTCTATTTGTTGCTATAAAAAGTGAATGCACCCATAATGTCAGTTATATCCCTCTTTGTGCAGGAATGCTCTGCAGTTATGGCAGGAACATCAGGTCAGAGTTACGCCAGGGTGAATTGTGGTTTATGTTTACAACAGGCAGTTTGGATAATCATTTAATTGTTCCCCTTCATTTTTTCTTTCCTTTGGCGAAACCTATGTAATGTCAGACTGCTACGGCTTATTTTTAGTTCCCTTCACATTTTTTTTGAATTGTTGTCTGTGTTTTTTTTTTATCTCGGCACAGGGGAATCTACTCTGACAGCCATTCAATTTTTTTTACACCAGGAAAAAAACTATCCGGCTAAACATGATGGCATTTTGCATGTTGTATCTGTATACGCTGTCACACCTTCATTTCAATTGCTTTAGATGAGAATTAATTTTATTCTCTCAGAACCTGTATTCAGGTTGCTGATTTACCTTGTTATCTCGGCTCCGGCGGCCATTCACTCGCCTCTCCTGCCTCCACTCGCCCACACACTTCAATACTCAATGCTTTCTGATAGAGAGTGCATAGAAAGGCCTTGATTACCTCTCTGTCAAGCTGTTAGAGGCGAGGATCTCTGGCTGGCTCACTTATAGCCTGTGCCAGTTTAGTGCACCCACACACAGGTCCCTGATGGGGGGGTTAGGTGAGTTGACATCTCCGCAACCAAACAGGGCTCAAATGTGGGAGGCTTAAACCAATTAATAAATGTTTTCTTTCTTTCTTAAATGCAATTTTTTTTCTCCCATGGCTGCTTGCTTCTGTCCTTGGGGTTACAGATATCAGGTGGAGCTGAAAGTGCTGCATTGATAAATAATGATGTCTCAGGGAAAAGCAGAGAGTTTTTACTCACTGGAATTTAGTGTAATTTGTAAGACTGAAGAGGTATTTTAACCCTACCAGGTCTTCATCATGCAACTGTTATCCTCACTGTAATACATTGCCCAAAAAATCAGCATCTAATATTATACACCACGCTGCCTCTTGTTGTTTTTAAGTTTGGCAAGATCTGCTCATATAAGGAGCCACAAAGGTATGTTGCTCAATGTTGGAAAAACTTGAGCAACATATATACATAACATAGCAAAATAACATAGCAAAAATATTTCAGTTTTGACTGTGAGACCTAAGTTTATCTTTCTAAAGAAAACATATTTAATTGTCTGTGCAAACTAGCGTTAGTTACACATGAACAGTTGTAGAACAAAACTAGAAGGCCCAGAAAACTTTTTTTTCCAATCAGCATCTTATTTAGCCTGAAATAGTAAGACCAGAACGAAATGCGTTTATTTGTAACCTCTCAGATCATTTTTCATTTCTAAACAGTCTTATCAATAGCCATAGACCAAAAGGCCTGCATGTAGAGATGAGCTGTGATGGTGTAGTATCAATATTTCAGCGTGCTGACATTTTTGCCATCAGAATTACTTTAACATTAAGTTCTACATAAGCTGCAGGTAGGGCTTGGCCATATATCAAAATTATTTGGGTGTTGTGATTTGTTACTAAAGTAAATCTCTGCCACAAGTGTGCATGAGCCAAAACATGATGTCAAAATTGTTAGTCATTGTATCAATCCCACACATATTAGATAAACAGTTTTGACAGGCCCAATCAGGACCAGGTGGGCTGGAAGTCAATTAATAAACACACAATTTTTCTGCCAAAGCCCAGAACAGTTTTGGTTATTTAATAATGAAAGCTATTTTCATATAACACGTTTCATGCAAAGTGCTTGACGAGACAAAATTAGATGCCAATAAACAATACAATGAAAAAGAATAAAGAAGAGCAATAAAAGCTACAGCAATAAGTCAGAGAAAAACATGCAAATAAACAAACAAGCTAAACAGTATTGGTTACAAAACAAACAAACAAAAAGACAATGATGCCAATAAAAATCACCCAAATTGAAAAAAATTAAAAAGATAGATCTTAAATTTCTTTTAAAAAATTCCAAGGGAGTTTGCTGTTAACACAAGAAATTGTTTTTCTTCTGTGCCTCATCTCACTGGTTTAAAGTGGACCGGGCTCAGTTGGAAAACTGTGATATCACATGCTCTTGTGCACCAATCACAGTTTAGCAACATTTGAATCAGTATCTGATTACAGTTGATGGGCTGTTTGGGCCCTGTCAATCAAATCTGATTAATCTGCACCCGCACAGTCCCAATGAAGCAGATAAGTTTGGTTTTTTAGTGTTAAACTCTTGAATAATTACATGTTTTTTGTTTGTAATTGACACTTGAATGACTATTTAATGTTATGGAAAGTACTTATGATTTGAAGCCAAGTTTGGAAAGGCTTTAGCAGTTGTGTGTTTGACTGTCTACCCACACCTGTTGCTGCTGTTTGGTGTTAAATACATCCTGAGGTAACGTATTTGTCTTCCCACACAAGTTTACACAAGTCAACTCCCAAAGCTTGTATATGTAAATGGTAACTGTTTACAACTTATTGTAGAGGGAGTCAAGATCATCCTAAATGATATCTTGATAAGATTGTTTAGGCAGCATGATGGAGGTGAAAAATGTTGATATTGTGTCACCTGTTTGAAACGGATATTTTGCTTCTACCCACCATTATCATGCTTTGATCTTTAGACTTCTTCTCTTTGTGGGAGGGAATTAAAGTGAGCCAAGTAGAGCGGGAAATTAATCATGAAAAAGCTGAACGAATTTTTCACAGGATATACATTCTTGTTTTGGTCCATTTTATTGGCTGTGGATGTGTGGGTCTGCTCGATGAATAATGTAGCAGCCGAGCAAAGCTTCTAGTGTCACCCCCAGAAAGTTGAGCACAAGGAGGGGGACATAAAGGGACCTCTGAAGGATAACAAGTTTATATTGGAAATCCAATTAAAGATAAATGAAGGAAAGATTCATCTCTTGGCTGCAGAATAAAGAGATAGAGATCTGGGCCGAGAAGAAAGCCATTTATATGGAAATCCCATATGTATTGACTTGATGTTGTAATGTAGAATTCTCAACACTGACTCTGAACATTTTTATTTGAGTATTATTTCTCTCTGCAAACAATAATTGGGATCGATTTTTCAATTTCAATACAATTTGGGAGAGTATTTTGGTTATGTTTTAAACAAGTATTTTTTTTAGGTTTAGAGTGATATTTGTTATCTTTTCACGGTGCTGTGGACAAATGAAAACTTTGATGTCCTCCTTATCCTTCCTCCTGAAAGTCACAGGTAGTCCTCAGCACAGTGCAGCCCTCCTGATTATGTGTTCAGACAAGAAGTGTCAGATCGAGGCTTTTCCTGAACAGAGGGAATGCTAATGAGATCCACTTCATCACAGCTGTCTTTCAGTTTGAGTGGATCCAACTGTGCCATAATCACACTGAAGAGAAAAGAAAAGGGAAAAAAAGACTCAAGGATGGACATTGTGTGAATATGCACGCAACATCTTAAGCAACAGCAACCGACCTCTCAAATGGCTCTCTTATCGTCTATCTCATTAATCTCGTTTCACTGGTAAATTACGTGCCTGTGCCAGCCACTTGGTGAGATGACAAAGTTACAGTGAGAAATGTACATCTGTCAGAGAAAACCTCTTGACATGCTGAATTTTACAGAGTAGACTCAAGATACAAAAAACAACCTCTGACATAGAGGTGGGAAATAATTGATTAAACTCCATGTATTGTTGCTTATTCAACATGTGATGCATAACACGACTATAGCTTGAACTGCAATCATTTAGTTGCATTTTAGAGTCCCATTGGGTCTTGCAAATATTATAAAATATATGAACTGGAATGCTGTTAGTTTGTGTCCTGTTCACAGTGAATTGAATAGATCCTCTTGTTAAACAGCGCCAATGTAACAGTTTAACCTTCTGCTATCACTATCAGCTAAAATGTAAATGTTGAAAGTTAACAGCAAAAACATCAACACATCTGACACGAGGCGAGCATGCTTCAGAATGAAAGCACCAGTGCTTCTGCTTTGATATATTTCATTATAACAGTACTTTATTGTTGCTATAACAGCACTTTATTTAACTTAATTATAACAATTTAACTTGATTATAACAGTACTTTATTTACTTTATTATATCAGTATTTTATTTAACTTCGGTATAACCATAATTTAACTTAATTATAACAGTTTAACTATATTATAACAGTACTTTATTTAACTTAATCACAACAGTACTTTATTCACCTTTGTTATAACAGTACTTTTTAAAACTATATTTTAAGAATTCTTAAACATAATTATCACAACACTTTTACTTTATTAATAGTACTTTATAAAATAGTTTAGTGCTTAAGAAGATTGCAATATGGCCTTAAAATATTGCAATATTATTTAGAAGCCATTTGTCCCAGCCCTAATCTGACATGGACATTTAGCATATCCACTCTGAAATGCCACCAGCATCAGCATTTTGCTTAACACCCCAATCCCATGCAACATTTCACCTTTAAGTCAAAAGCTACCAAGCTTCACATTTATCAATTAAACTTTGCTAAAGTGGGGATTCTTTTGCTGTCTTACAGCAGAGGGAAGGGCTGAATTTCACACAGACTGCATCCAATCTTTAACGTGCTAGAGATATGAAATTTGCCATTATGTAAATAGCAGAGACCGGTGACAGCATGACCGTTTTACACAAGTTAATTACATATAGCACAGCATACACCTTTAATGCATCATGCTCCAGTTATGCTCAAGCTTGATAAGCCAGGCTGTGCTCTCACGTGCAGATAACACTCATCTTGTTTTTCATTCAGTTTACCCCCTAACTCTCCTGTACTTCCTATTTCAGTTCCACATGTGCACACACATACAGTATGCACCCATATTTGCGCACACACACACACACACACACACACACACACACACACACACACACACACACACACACACACTCGGCTAAGGCATTTTGGACTCAGTGCTGCAGACATCTGTGCCACAATCATTCTGGCTCACTGAGTGGATTCCCAATTACACGCTGGAGTAGCGTTACACTGCTTTATTAAGAATTCAAATTCGGGCCACACTGAGCGAGTTACTCTTGAGTGCTGAAAAATGAATGAGTCTTTGGAGGAACATGTGAAGAGCCAGGACTCATAGTTTTTGTATTAGATTAATGTGTAATCATGGAGGAACTGGGCCACTGCAGCCAGCTGTGTAGCAGCTTCTCTGCTCCCTGGCCAAGGCAATGACATTTTGTGAAGTTGCCCCGAGTCCCTTTTTAAGGATTTAACAAGAGAGGGAGGGGGTGTTCGGCTCTTGACGCTTTCTGACTAAATTGCTGAGTTCAGCTCAGTTCTGCATGTCAGTTTGTCCTCTCTGCTTTAAAATTCATTTCTAGGAGTTGACAGGCGTGAGGGAACTTCACAGTGTTTCATCTCTCACAAGGAGTCTTTCATTATGTGGGGACATAACCCTGAACTGCAGCATATTGAGGAAAGTATGGACTTTTCAAAATGCTGGATTTTTTCTCTTTAAATGCACTGTATTGTGTTTTCAATAAGGTCTTAAAGTGTTATGTAATTTGTAGTGGATTAGAATTTTTTTTTTCTGGAAAGGGTTTTGATGAAAACTTGCATCTAAAAACCTCTTTGTAGATATTAAGCTTCAAACCCTGTTGAGCTTTTTCTGGGGGAGTTCGTCGTAAGGATTTGCTTTTTATTGACTTTATAATGGGCACGATTTTCTTGGTGGAGGTTTGCATTGAATTTGTTTGCTACAGTTCTGTGTGTGTTTTATCCTTTGGATTTCTGTTCACGTGGAGATGTTGTAACAGTAGGTATTGTGAACTGTTTGCGGGTAAATTTACTGTAGGCTGGACCTGTCCTATCAAAAAGTGCAAAAAGATAAAGAAAAAAAAATCTTTTAAGATCACTTAATCGTTGCAGTAATAAATACAGGACCAAGCATGCACGCACTGCATAAATGTGTAGTATATTTGCTTTGTGGCTGTTATGCACAGTCTTTCCATTATAAGGATTGTTTTTCTGTTAACTTTTCCAGCTTCTCTTTCTTGCTTTGTAAATTGTTGATATGTCACTACAAAAGTAGGTTTACCTTCAAAACCTGTTTTTTTTGCAAGTTCCCAGTTGGGTAAACTTAGAACTGTGGTTATTTTCTTTGTGACACAAACACTAAATGTGATGATGTTCAGAAGAGGTAACAGGTGTGCCTCAACCTTCACAGTCACAGTTAGACGCTCTGCCTCAAAGAAAGAACTGAAATATGTTTGTATCCTCGAAACAAGTTCATGACATTGACATCTCTCATTGTAAAACCATCACCTTAACGTCTGTAGTTTTGTCAAACCGTTAGTTGAAAACAAAATTCTGCAAAATGATCAAGACGAGATGATTCTTTAGCTTTTTCTGCCAGTTGAGTTCTGCGTTTTCCGTATTTGCTTTAGGGAAGTGAACATTTAGCATTTTGGGGAATGATACCAACAAATTTCTGATGGTTAGTAGTGATACAGAGTTACATTTACAAAAGCAATAAAAGTAGTTACTAGATGATAGGACTGCATGTAATGATTGCTGTCATTATCTGTCAAGGATTTTGAAAACATGTCCATCACTTTTTCTTAAAGCCTACAGTGACATTTTTTGTCAATAACCCAGATTATACTCACAAAAGACAAAAACAGCGTAAAAGCTGGAACAAGGTAATTTTTTTGCTTGAAAAATTAAAAAAAAAATGAAACAAATTTCAAAAAATTGATAAATCGGGTAATTGACCGATGTTGACCGATGTTGATTGCCGTTCCGGGTTATACAAAAGTGACCTCAGCAAAATTAAATCATAAATAATAAATATGGTTCAAAAAGAATGATGGTTCAGTCCTTGATTCTGTCAGTTCACAGCAAGAAAGTTCCGGGTGTTTAAATCCACAGTTTAAGCCCATCAGTGTGAATGTGACAGCAGTCCAGGGTGTACCCATGGTCTGCTATCTGTGAGGATTTAAAACCTAAACATAAAGAATTTGAATTGCCAGTATATTAGTGTGGCTTCATTCAGCTCATGAAGTCACAGGCAGGGAGCTCAGGTAAAGCATTTGATATTAAGCAGAGGTGCATGCCACAGTACATTACTTGCTAATGCACTTTGCTCAAAATAACAATTTTCTATCTTGTAGTTTGCAAGCAGCAAGTGTTTTCCGCTGTACCAGATCTATAATTCAGAGAGAAGGACATGGCCATGCTAACCCGGTTTAATGAAGCAGTGAATCTGAGTATTACTCATGTTAGTGGAGCGCTTTGCGCCTTTTTAGTTCCGAGGCACAGAGGCCGAGTTGTCTCATTCACCATCAGAACCCGAACATTGACACACACAGTATACAGACCCAATTACATGCACACATAACCACACTTATATCAAAGTCTTTTATTACAAGCGGTTGGAGTTAGAGGGTCAGGATTAGGCAGAAAAAAAGTTTATTAGACATCAGGATGTGTCCTTCAGATTCTAAATGATGATTTTAACTCTTTATTAAGTAATGTGAAACTAATTGTGACGAGGGGTGGGAGTCTCTAGGCACCGCAATTCGATTTGATTCCAATTCAGAGGGCTACGATGCGATTATAAAATGATTATTGATGCATCATGATGCATGAAAATGTTGGATTTCTGTACATGATTTTTTTCCCTAGCTGTGTGACTTGATTCTTTTGCTGGGTTTCCCATTTCACTTTCATTTATCTGCGGTGGCCCGCCACAATGTCAGCATTCTTTGCTACATATTGAACGTCTACACTCTCTCTAACACTCTAGCCTCACTGCGACTGAACAATACAAAAAAAAACCACGCAAACAAAAAAAACAAAACAAAACAAAACAAAACATTGACATCTGGCTTTTTAATGAAATTGGAAACTTTACAATCAGCATTCACACTTGCGTCAAATGACTTGCAATAGTCAGGGGTAGTTATTGCCTCCAGCTCCAATTGGTATTGATGTAAATACAGCACCCATGTGAACGTGCTAATTTTAGCCTCTTAACCACTGAAATGAAATGACTAGCCGCCACTGATTACTGCTCGTCTCCACCTTAAATAGCACTTCAACATCGATCCAAATTAGTCCTCACTGAATTTGAAAGAGAGACTGAATAAGTAAGAGATATATACAGAGAGAAGTAACCACTGTTTTCACAGGCCACCATCCATGCTGCTCTCTCCTGTTAACCTATTTGCCAGCCTGTCCTTGATGTTGAAAGTGACACACCAAAAAAAACCAAAAAACACAAAACCCCCACACACACAGAAAGGCATACTTGTCTGGTGCAGAGCAGTGCACACAGCTCTGTTCTACTGGCAATGGGGAAGCAGTCTGTAGCCTATTTTTAGCATGTTTGCCTGTGTTTAAAAAACTTGTGTGCACATTCTAATTTTGGTTGAAAAGGGGTATCTTTCTTAATGCTGTAGTTATTAAAAGCTACTTCTGATGAAAGTTGCAGTATTTCAATGGAAACTGCACACCTTGCAGTCTAGTGCTGGGTCTTACCTGTGTAACGGCAGCAACGGAAAGTATGCTATAACTACTACTACTTATTCTGCAGCAGCTGCTCCTCTAATCTATTGATGTGATTCAAACAGCTCTGATCAATTCAACCTTGTATCTCAAACTCAACAAAGGAAAAATTAAAAAAAAAAAATCATCAAGAGTTCTTACAGATTGCATCCATCTGCTATAACTCACATTCATTTATCCAAATCAAAAGTCAAGAAGTGTACTTGCTTTGAACACACACACAACTCTCAGGTTTGACTGTTATGTTTCACCATCCACTTGGTTCAGACAATTGGGTTTTTAATTCATGCTTATTTGCTTTAAAGCGACAAGTCATAATCTTTAAAGAGAGAATCGTGATGCATCTAAGAATCAATTTTTCACCTCTGACTGTAACTGGCTATACAGAGGCTCAGGCTGTCACATCCATGCATAAAAGCTTTCATGAACTTGCTGTAGGATGAATCACCACTGTGAAATAGCTATTATCAAAAGGAATCAGCAAAATAGACATTAATTTATATGAATAGGCTGCAAATGAGTATTCCATGTCAGGCTGTAGTGTAGTGTTACATTTGTTATGAAGCTGCAGGTCATTATATCAGATCGGTGTCACACATTTTTCAGCTCCACAGCATTTGTTAAGTTTTGCTTTATCACCGTATTATATCACTTGCCTGGTGACAACTGACAAATTAAAGAGTTTCTAACTTCCTCACTGAAAGCCAAGTTTAGGGTTAAAGGCTGTCAGCAATAACAAGGTCAGTTGTGATGATCAAATGAAAAGTAGAAAGCTATTAAACCATTGCACCGCCTTGGGTCTTGTAAAAGGTGATGAATTCTAAACAGATCTGCTGCCAAAACGTCACAGTGGAGTTGAATCCTCATTTTTCACGCTGGTGGTAAACAACAGCCTGGCAGTCAGTTTGTCTGTGAGTAATTGGCTTTTATTATGTTGCCTCTTTCTCAAGCAAAAACTCATTACGTGTGTCTTTATAAAAATCTGTGGTGTCACTAATCAATAGCTGTCATGAGGGGCAGTGAGGTTGTACTGCTTGGTGGTAGTGAAGTTTGGTTTCTTTGTTTGGATTTGGGAGGAACGGAGCTCACGGTTCATTAAAGAGTCATCGGTTAAAAGGAAAGGACAGCTCGCCCTCCGCTTGACAGATTCAGATTCTACTCAAGTCTGCACTCCGCCTGCCTCTCCTCCTTCATTTCTTTCCACTTGGTATGGATGGCTTTGATTTTGCTTTAGGATAAGAACCTGAAAGGTCATGCAGCAGTTTGTCTCTTCATCCTTTCCCCTTTATGCAGTTTCTTGCTCTTGGCGTGTCTCCGAAGCCATCCTCTGTATTTCTTTTTTCTCTGCTCTGCTCCCTCCGTCACCCTTTCTTTTCATTTTCAAGTCTGATTCTTGTTTTCTGTCGGCTTCTCTTTGGACCTACATTAGTTTGAATTCTTTCAGACAGCATGTTATTTCCTCCCTGAAAGATATCCACCTCCTCGTCTCTTTCATCTTAGACATTTCTAAGAAATGTTTCATGTATCGCTTCCCTGACCAGCCAGCCTGCCTTTTCAGACATTACTCAGCTATAATCATTCATTTTAGCTAATCATTCCTTCTAGTCTTTCTTCAGTCTTCATTAAGCTTGTTTGCTCACTTGACACTCTCAACAGCTGTGTCTGGAAAGAAGTGCCGGAAAAAAATCACAGGACAATAATTGTCTCTGTTGCGTGCATGAAGAATTTAGCGCTGATGCAGGCAACATCAAAGACTGTCACATATCTTAGCTTGCCTTGGTAATACACTTTCCAAACTTCCTTACACATGAAAGAGAAATAGAAGAAATAAAATATCACTTGTGTAACTCATTCTCATATATAAGCCATGAGGAGAATGACAGAGCTGCCAGAGCTGGCAGGTGAAAGAGGTCTGAACACTTATTTCTACTATCCACCTGTTTTACTCGCTGTACCAGTGGAACAGCAGGACATTGTTCAACACATCTGAGTTTAATACAACTGCCAAGAAGTCACAATGTGTGAATTATAGTAAGCTTTGTTCACAGACCTAACACTACAATTTGTTTACAACTACAATGTGTGGACCAAAAAATGTAGGTAGATGTCACGACTCAGCAAACAGAGTAACACAATGTTCTCTGAGCCTAAGCGTTCCCTGCTGTAGAAATAGCACTGCAGTGGCCTGTGTGTGTGTGTGTGTGTGTGTGTGTGTGTGTGTGTGTGTGTGTGTGTGTGTGTGTGTGTGTGTGTGTGTGCGCGCCACAGATGCAGCCAGGGTCAGGGCCTGGCTGCATCAGCCATTCTCACTGCTCAGTCTCCCCAGGCACCAGCTGCCTCTCCAGCCTCCTCTCCCTCACCTCTGTACTGTCACCCCTCCATGCTGCAGGGACAGTCACATGCTCAGAAGCGAAGGGCGGGATATTGAACCTTCATACTCTAAAGAAATCTGATGGCAGCTTCCTGTGTGTGGTTACCTTACCTGTCTGCTAGACTGGTATATTAACCAGTTAGTTTCCTAAAGATCTTTCTGGATCAACATAAATGCAAGAAATTACGGTACACCAAAACAAATAATGGCTTAATTTTTATATTTTGATTTCATTCTGAAGTAAAAAATTGCAAACTGAAAAAACAGACTCTTGCATCTTGTACCCCTCTCTCTCAACCTTTTTCTTTCTGTATCTACAGTATCTCTGCAGCAAAATGCAAACAAAATACAAAATAAATTGAAGAAAGAAATGCCAAATGTAATTTTTAGGAGATTTAGAAAAAGTGTAGCCATGATGTATTTTGTCTATTTTTCAACTATGAAGTGCCCCCTTTAGTCTTTGATAAGCAACTTCAAGGGATGCTAATTAAAAAAAAAAGTTTTTGATTTAATAGTATGTTAATAATGTCTTTCTGTGTTGAAGAACATAAGCTGCCACTGTGAGAACATCATAATTGTAAATCACATCTTGCATCACATCTCTTGCATCATGTTTATTTGCCCCTGATCAAAGTCAGTTTTGAGTATCTGTTGAGTCCTGATCCAGTACTCCTATTTTCCTAGATATTAAAGCTTCACATTGCACACTTTAAGTAGGCTTCCTTAAAGTTAATAAAAATTTGTTCATTCAAGCTGCCCCTTGATGTTTTTTTTAATGTATTAGCCTATAATTATTGCTATTATTTATTTTACAAAATAAAATATAACATGACAGATGTCTTTAATATTTTTGGCCCTGCCTCTGTATCAGGAGAATTTCTCTTTCCTTTTAGAGAGTATTTTCCAGTGTTTGTTGCTTTGGTGTGACTTTTAGGACTTGTTGTCCTCCCAGTTTTTGTGTGGATTAGCGCTTCATTGATAAATTAGCCGTGTTGGCTTTTTAGTCTCGGGGGTTTTATTGCACTTGCATTGGGGTGGCAAGTATGGTCGCACTAAGCTCTGCACCAATGTCCCTACCTACACCAATACACTGTAGTTAAAAGCAAAACATGAGACTCTTACATTGAGCTGAAATGAAACAAGTGCTTGTAACTTCTGTAAATAATGTAAATTAATTGTCTCATACTTTTTACTTTTTGTTTGTAGTGGGTGGTGTTTATCCGCAGGCAGGGCTCAGTCCCTGCTCTTACACACAGACAGAGGAGAGTTAACGACAGTTTAGCTTTGTGTTGCTATGCATTAAAGTAAAAACACATGTATGACAGGTGACATAAAACAAAGCCTCGGATCAGGCTCTATATGCTCAATAAAGCCTATCCTTATCAGTCAAAAACACCTTGATCTGCCCTGATCTATAAAATCAGACTTCGACATCTTTACCTGATTTTTAAACTCAAATATTAATGTATCAGTTCCCAAAATCTGGTGGCATATGGCAGCAAATACACTTATCTTTTACGAAGAAAAGTAAAATTTTTATTCTCACGTAGAAGAAAAGGTCCTTTACCATTTAACCTTAAAATTTGCACTGCACTTCATGCTTATTGTATAAATGATTTCATCACTGATACCACAGAATATGAATTTACACTGTATGTAATTAAAGAAACATACAAAATAATGTTGAAACCATTTAGACCTAGAAAAAAGCATCTCACAAATGAAAGCCTTTCTTAGCAGATATACAGTTGTTCATTTAATAATTAAAATCTGCTGCATGTTGAATTTACATAAGATGAAAAAGAATTCAATTTTAGCCTAAGTGCATTGCTCTAAAGAAATTATTTCCATATGAACAGATGTGCTTTGTTTAGAAAGATGGTTTGGCAGACCTTCTGCCTGTCTGGTCCAATTACCCAGAATGCAATTTACACCTAACATTGCTAGCGACAGCATCAGAGATTCTTCTAACCTCATAAATGATTTTCATTATGGAGCTTGTTCCAGTCATCACGCCACTAATGATCCCCTCATAGAATTGTTTGTCAGCTGTGGCAATGTTGTTTACATGGAAAAAAAAGAAAGAAAACATGACCACTGAAAGGTCTCAAAATCTAACCTTGATATGTTGCCAGGGTGTACTTAGATTGTAGAGTAGCTGATCTGAAAAATATATAAATATATGGAAATTACAATTCGATGGAAAGAAACATCCACATAGTCAGCTGTACCCTCTGAACACCACATGCAGGGATTGAGAGCTACATAGTTAGCAGACTAAAAAGCTAAATTTTAAATGTATACAGTTCAAATAATTAGATGTTTTTCTCCAATGCTGCTCAGCATGTTTACGTGCCTCAAAGCATTTCATCAGAATATAACTTTATTTTGGCAAAGTGGTGTTTTATTTGTTGTTTTTTTTTCTTTCAAGTTTGTTGGAAATATAAACCACAGAAGGAGAGGAAGTGGTTTCACCTGTCAATACTTTAGTTGAAAATAACCTAAATTTAACTCAGGCTATGTATTGTATCTTTAACAATATTCCCTAAACACGTCATATGCGTGCTACTGCTACTGTGATAGAAAGTTGTTCTTATCAGGGACACAGTATTGCAGCCTGTAGCAATATTACATAAGCCTACTGTTTTAAAATCAAAAAATACTTTGATTAATAGGAGTACTCACATAAGAATGTAATAATAAGAATCTGATTGCCAGTTTAAATTTGTTATGTTACGTAAGATTATGTTTTTAGCCATCGAGCTCTGTAGCAGATGTGTTTTGTAGTTGTTTGTGTTATTCATCATTAGTGCACTGTAAATATCATTTGCTCTTTTACCATTGGGTTGTGTTGTTTATGTGCTAACTAGTCTCTTGAATTTGTGCTGTTGGTTGTCAGGTTCATTTATTGAATGATGAATAGACACTGCCGCTGTCTTTTTGGGACAGACAGGCAACTTGAGGAGATGCAACAGTTGGCTTTCGCTGCCGCTAGTTCTTTAATGTCAGTTTGGTTAGTCTCTGCCTTAAAGTTACCCCAATGTGGACAAAAATGCACAGAAAGATTATATTTATTCAGACCAGAAAGAAACAATGAGATTAAGCATTTACATGGTCAGTGAATGCTGATATTTTCCTACTGAATGATTAATCAAAGGTTTACACCACCCAGTCTCACCCCGTGTCACCCCGTCTCTTCCAATTAAGGTGGTTACGTGAGGCATTTTTCCTCAGATCTCAGGGCTAGTATTCTGATTTTTTAGACAAGGGGTCCATGTTAACGCATCTATTGAGAGGTCAATTGTATGAAAACACTGTTGTAACAATATCCACTATTATATTAATAATAATGTTAAATATAATTAAAACATGACAAGTGTCGCTGCTGAAGGGGTTTTTGGGTTCACCTGACAGGGCTGAGGGGCCTTGTTGGACAAAGAAGGTTAGGTGCTATTTTTCTAAAATGTTATCTGACAATAAAATCATCAAAAATGTATGATTTACCATGTAGGTTGACCCTTTGATTCCATACTGGAAGGCTTAAGGCTGCACTGTAAGCAAGGATGTATAATTAACAACATGCTTCATACTAAACGCACTGTAATCTGGATCAAACCTACGCTGTGCCAACTCGAGCAGATTGGCAGGAAAAGGAGGAGGGAGGGCTGGGTTGTTCTTTTGCTTTACGGCCAACTGTGCATTTTTCTGTATTTCATGATCTTTGAGCATGTCTCTTTAGAGGCGGCCCAGACAGTAAAATCAATTGGCCAGTGTGTTGGAGTTTTGGACGAGTTTTAACTGCATCATGGGGGTGATAGAAATCGAGTCCAACGGTGGCTTGTAGTTGTTTGTTGCTGCCTTTCTGGGACCATAAAACCGCTGCAGTAATCTCCCTATCTCTTTCATCTCTGCCCACAGGCAAACAGACGTGCCCTCCAGAGAAATTTGACTGTGGGGGATCCACCAACAAGTGTGTCTCGTTGTCATGGAGATGTGATGGGGAGAAGGATTGCGAGAACGGGGCCGATGAGGAGGACTGTGCGTCTGGTGAGTTTGTTTAAGACGGTTCTCCACTGTAATAAAAGCAACCTGAAAGAAACACATGCTCAATTGTTTCTGATAGTTTTACTCACATATTTGGCTGCCAACTGCATTTGAGGAGTGTATTTTGAGTGTGATTTTGAACAGTGGCATCTACAAATTTGCAGAAGTGAATGACTTGACGAGGCTCGCAGTCAGTAGAAGAAACAGAACTCAGATTCCTCCTTTCTTGTATTTTATGGGGTCTCATCCTTTGTGATCTCACTTATCATCCAGAGGCTTTAGACATTAAAGCACAGTAGGGAACACTCTTTATAATTAGAGGGATTTGAAGTGAGGTTTGAGTTTTAAGCCAGCTGCACTCGAGTCCTCTTTGAAGTGCAATGATTTTTGGTGTGGTGTATCAGTAATTCTGCAGCTTTCTGTTGATATTTTGAGGTTTCTGTCATCACATTTTGAACCCCGAGTCTTTAGCCTTTCCACTGCAGGGCCCTCAGAACCATCAAAAATTACATCACCTCCTCCCCAGCCAATCAGACAACTCAACCGTGCGCTGCCCCAACCCCCCGTCCCCTGCAGGGACTATCCTTGCCCTACTTCTGAGGCGCCGTGAAGAATCGGCTTCTTCTTTTCTCTCTCTCCCTTGCTTCTCCACGTCAAGAAAAATTGATTGAGGCACCAGAGCTGTAGGGGGTGTGGTGTTTAGACTTTGAAGATTGTGCAAAATGGCACGTGGCGGCAAATGCACAGAGGGAGAAAAAAAAAAAGCCATTTCCTTATTATCCTGTATAGATGATGATGTTTGTCTTTTCAGGCATCTGCTCCCTGTCAGTTGTTTGTGTGTGGGTGTTGAGATTATGGCTGGCTGGCGTTTCAGCAATTCATGTTTATTTGTTAGGAATACACACAAGTTTAAGTCTTTTTTTAGAGAGGAAGCCAAATCAGTTTGGCATAAAATTAAAGCATAAATCAGAGAAATTGTCCTCTAGAATAGATACTTACCCTCTTTTCCTTTAAGGATACTTGTGATACAAGTGCTTTTACTTTGTTGTGCGATAACGGTATTTTTTGCTACATCAGCCTGAAAGTGGCCTGTCAGTGAGTCCCCATCTCAAAGTGGCCCCACACTCTCATGCCAGATCAAGTGGTAGTGATTCCATTGACTTTAGATCTAATGCCTTCTTAGCTTAGATGTCTTTTCACTGCACTGTCCATTGAGACCCAGTCTAGCCTGTGCTAATCCTTTTTTCATTCTAATGTCTGTATTGATGCAGCAGTCTTAAGCTTCTCAGCAGTGACATGAGGGCAGGCAGCAGGCTGCCGCCCACCCAGGCAAAGGCCAAAACCCCTCCAGAGGTAAACTCCGCTCAGCGTGACCAGGAGGGAGAGGTTGACTCTGACACCAGTGCAGGATAGCGCTAGATAAAATTGCACATTAGGCCTATTAAGTGCTGCTCAGGACAGTTTATTTGAAGACTGATTAGGCCCATTGCCAGCCTGAAAGATGATGCCTAAATCAAGTGCGAAAAACTTTTAACTGTTACCTCAGTCTGGAGGTACCAAGTTTTAAATCTTTGTTATGTTTGTGGTCCAGCCCAGTGGTCTAAGAAATGATCATTTGGACATTGCTGTATTACCTTTATGTTCAGTACTATTGGTTGTTCGAACACAAGACGTCAGTCCCTACAGGTCTTCCCAAGCCATTTTTAGGATTGATGTGCCCAGAAATGTCTTCACACTGGTTTTAAAAAAAAGAAAAAAAAAAAGCCATTCATGTTACAATATTGCTGGGTGTTTTGCAAGTTAAAAATGCAAAAATAGTTTCAATGCTGTGTCACATTCAGAGCTTTTTATTATAAGCATGCAGTGTTTTCCAGAATTAGAATCTATTTGTAATGGAAGACAGGCATGATCAGCCTTTGCTGCCGTTTGAAACAGCACTGAAAGACCGCCTCTGTGAGCCACTCTCCTCCTGCTCTCTCGGCCCGGTTAGTACATGCAAATACAGCAGCAGTGGCTAACCTCAAACACTGAGCCATTGAACAGTCACAACAATCTCGATGCTGAAACAGCCGACTTTGTCATTAACCCACTGATAACCTTTCGGTAAAGTTAGCCATGTGATGCTAAGTTAGCCCTGTCACTGTGTGTGTGACTCCCAGGCACAGAGCTCAAAATGCCTCAGCAGTAGTCTCATGATATATGGACAGAGAGAGAGTAAAAGAGGGCAAGAAGGATCAATACACTATGAGCAACTTTACAACTTTTTGAAATTAAGTTTTACTGGTTTAAAATACTCAAATTTCCAATAAAATTGTGGTGACAGGGATTAGCTGAATTTGAGAACCGTTGCAATTGTAGCAAGGCAACATTCAGGAACTGGGAATTAGTCTGACGTTCTTAAAACAACGTTGAGCCACATCATTAATACCACTGACAGGAGAAGTGAATAACATTGATCATCTCTTTATAATGCATTGTTCTGCTGGGAATGTAACAAAGAGCTCAAGGCTTTGACCTGACCTCCAACATCCCAAACCGACTAAGCATCCCTGGGATGTGTTGGAACACCCCCAGAAGTCCTGTGCACATGCCTGGACAGGTAAGAGACAGGTCCAATACATGCTGGGGCCACATGGGGTACTGGCAAACCTGCCTGGTTTTAAGGTCCGTGGTGTGTGTCAAGAGGCATCAACATGAATTCCAGGGTCCAAGGTTTCCCAGCAGAACATTGAATAATAACCAGTTGATCAGTGTTTCACACTTAACCTGTCTATTGTTTTAAATTTGTGGGTTTTTTTTTTTTTTTTTCACCCTAACCCTAACAGATCCTGAACAATACGTGTTTCAGTGCCTAAAACCTGATCAGACCTTAGCTATACTGTTTTGCCTGGAAGTTATGGGAATAAACAATAGTAAAACGTTTGCAGTAATTTTACTGCATCAAAAGGACAGTGTGCAGGAATTCTCTCTTCTCATGCCTATGAACATTTCTTTATATGCACCTGTCTGCAAGACTCTGAAGGTGTGCATGAGCCTTCACAGTCGAGATCTGAGCTGTATGGTTAAAAGTGCTGTAAGTGACACAAAATGTATGTAAATGCAAATCCAAAAGAACGGGCACAGGTGATAATTGCCTTCTGTTTCAAGAACACTGCTTGTTGTATTACTCTTAAGTACTGCAGACAGAAGGCTTAAGATCTGTCACATTTACAGTTATGTGAGGTGATAGATGAGTGGTAGAAATTACCAACTGGTTTGTGTGTGTTGCGGGCTAGCTGTTGGCACAGGGGCAGCTGGAGAATTCTCTTCAAAGCAACATTAACTGGGCTGTACATTTGGGTTTAGAGGGAGAAGATAAATGAATGAAGATGTGTAAAATGATGCAGCAGCAGTCATACAAGATCCAGAATAGCGCTATTTTATGAACAGAGTATGTATGTCCAATTGCATTTTGCTCCTGCCAGCCAGCGAAAGGCTCAGCTGCAAACCTCAGTGAGTGAGGCTGCAAATGTGGTCACAAATCATTTTTAGGTGCAGTGTATTCATAATATTGAAGCATAAATGGAAAGTGTCAGCACCATTGAGCATCAAATGTTGAAGGGACTCCCCAAGTGTAAACAAAAAGTAAAAACACTGCCACAATGTCTGTTCCTTTCACAACAGAATCCTCATTGTTTGAGATCAGACTCTGTCTTCTTTTCTCTGTCACACCTGTTGTGGTTAACCGTGAAGGCTTCCATGTAATTGTGGTTACATGCTCTTTCAGACTCGCTGTTTAGATTGTGTGTAAGTGGTGAAAAGCCCCATTCAGAAGGCCTGGGGTCTGCATTATCTAATTTTTGGGTACTTTATGAAACCAAAAGCAGCATGTGCATAGGTTTAAAAGTGAGCAGAGCATTAAGCTTTGCACCACTTCTTTTTATAATGTTCCTTTTCAGCAGAAGTAATAGAAACTACCACATCACACCACTTAAGTTGTATGACATGCGTTAAAAAGAGTTAAGACACCATCTACCTTCACCTCCATACTTTTGCCTTAACCTTTTATAATTCACAGGTAGTATTACACCAGCACATTGAGTTAACTTGTTTTCTCTTCAGACTGACTTTTTGCAAACAAACTATAAACAGATATATAATGTATTGGATAGTTTTGGTGATTTGTAGTGCTGTGCGGACCCACCTGGGAAAATCAAAACAATTTATTCAAGTGACTGAACATCAAGTCATGTTCCAATTCACTGCACCTGGAGGCTTAATTTTTTCTCTCTGGTGCCCAAAAAAGTTGGTCAGAGGAAATTAGGTCTTTTGTACCCGAGTACAATGTAGGGGAAATGGTGAATGTCAGTAATTTGTTTTGCTTTGCTTGATTCGTAATGTGGAACTGCCAAAACTTGAAGATTGATTCCTTAAGAAACGCATATATTTGTTCGGTTTAACCTTAGAACTATGGCTACCCATGACAGTTGGAGGCTAAAATCATAAGGCGGAGACCCGAAGTCG